>NC_052565.1:2423073-2483288 GCF_016699485.2 Gallus gallus | reverse complement strand
ACGGGGGGGGGGCGTGAGGGAGGGGCGGCTCGGGGACCCCCGTATGCATCCCCCATATATACCCCCTATGCGTCCCCCCAAATGCATCCCCCCCATACACCCCCCCATATATATCCCCCCATATACACCCTCCAAATGCATCCCCCCATACACCCCCCAAATGCATCCCCCCATATACACCCCCCATACACCCCCCCGTATATATCCCCCCATACACCCCCCCAAATGCATCCCCCCATACACCCCCCCATGCATACCCCCATATACACCCCCCATATACACCCCCCCAAATGCATCCCCCCATACACCCCCCCATGCATCCCCCCATATGCACCCCCCCAAATGCATCCCCCCATACACCCCCTCATATATATCCCCCTATACGCACCCCCCCAAATGCACCCCCCCATATACACCCTCCAAATGCATCCCCCCCATACACCCCCACCATATATATCCCCTCCATACACCCCGCCATGCATCCCCCCATACACCCCCCATATGCATCCCCCCCGTACACAACCCCCATATGCACCCCCCCCCATGCATCCCTCCATACACCCCCCTATATACACCCCCCCTACTCTTCCCCCCATATACACCCCCCAAATGCATCTCCCCATATGCATCCCCCCACATACATCCCCAACCCCCCCAAAACCCAGGGGTCACATGGTGGGGCACCCTCATGTTCCCCCCCCAAAATCCAGGAGATGGGGGTTGGTTGGGGACCCCCATATACACCCCCCATATACATCCCCCTCATGCATCCCCCCCAAATGCATCCCCCCATATAAACCCCCCCATGTATCCCCCCTAAACATCCCCCCATATACATCCCCCCCATACAACCCCCATATACACCCCCCATATACATCCCCCCCATATGCATCCCCCCCAAATGCATCCTGCCATATAAACCCCCCATGTATCCCCCCTATACATCCCCCATATACATCCCCCCCCATATGCATCCCCCCAAATGCATCCCCCCACATACATCCCCAACCCCCCAAAACCCAGGGGTCACATGGTGGGGCACCCTCATGTCCCCCCCCCCCCCCTCCAGGAGATGGGGGTTGGTCGGGTACCCCCATATACACCCCCCATATACACCCCCCCGTATGCATCCCCCCATATAAACGCCCCCATGTATCCCCCCTAAACATCCCCCCATATACATCCCCCCCTATACAACCCCCATATACACCCCCCATATACATCCCCCCCATGCATCCCCCCCGTATGCATCCCCCCCTACACACCCCCCCATGCATCCCTCCATATACACCACCCCATATACACCCCCTGCATATACACTTGCCCCTATGCATCCCCCCCCATATACATCCCCCCCATATGCATCCCCCCACATACATCCCCAACCCCCCCAAAATCCAGGGGTCACATGGTGGGGCACTCTCATATTCCCCCCCCCCCACCTCCAGGAGATGAGGATTGGTTGGGTACCCCCATATACACCTCCCATATACATCCCCCCTATCCATCCCCCCCAAATGCATCCCGCCATATACACCCCTCCATGTATCCCCCATATACATCCTTCCCTATGCTTCCCCCCATATACATCCCCCCAATACATCCCCCCCTATACAACCCCCACATACATCCCCCATGCACATCCCCCCACATACATCCCCAACCCCCCCAAAACCCAGGGGTCACATGGTGGGGCACCCTCATGTCCCCCCCCCCCCCACCTCCAGGAGATGGGGGTTGGTTGGGGACCCCCATATATACCCCCCATATACATCCCCCCCTATGCATCCCCCCCAAATGCATCCCGCCATATAAACCCCCCCATGTATCCCCCCTAAACATCCCCCCATATACATCCCCCCAAATGCATCCCCCCACATACATCCCCAACCCCCCCAAAACCCAGGGGTCACATGGTGGGGCACCCTCATGTCCCCCCCCCCAAAATCCAGGAGATGGGGGTTGGTCGGGTACCCCCATATACACCCCCCCCATGCATCCCCCCATATAAACCCCCCCATGTATCCCCCCTAAACATCCCCCATATACATCCCCCCCAATACAACCCCCACATACATCCCCCCATGCACATCCCCCCACATTCATCCCCAACCCCCCAAAACCCAGGGGTCACATGGTGGGGCACCCTCATGTCCCCCCCCCAAAATCCAGGAGATGGGGGTTGGTCGGGTACCCCCATATACACCCCCCCCCTATGCATCCCCCCGTATAAACCCCCCCATGTATCCCCCCATATACATCCTCCCCTGTGCTTCCCCCCATATACATCCCCCCTAAACATCCCCCCATATCCACCCCCCAAATGCATCTCCCCATATGCATCCCCCCACATACATCCCCAACCCCCCCAAAATCCAGGGGTCACATGGTGGGGCACCCTCATGTTCCCCCCCCCCCACAATCCAGGAGATGGGGGTTGGTTGGGGACCCCCATATACATCCCCCCCCATGCATCCCTCCATATACGCCCCCCCCATATACACTTGCCCCTATGCATCCCCCCCCATATACATCCCCCCACATACATCCCCAACCCCCCAAAATCGAGGGGTCACATGGTGGGGCACCCTCATGTCCCCCAAAACCAGTGCAACCCCCCCCCCCCAAAGATCAGAGATCAGACTGTGCCCCCTCCCCCCCCAACCCCCGCTGTCCCCCCACAACTCAGGGCTCACACACCTGACTGTGCCCCCCCCCAACCCTGCTGCCCCCCCCCCCCCCAACCCAGGGCTCAGACACCAAACTCTGCCCCCCTCCCAACAGAGGGGTCACAGACTGACTTACGCTCCCCCCAACCTCAATGTCCATCCACCCCCCCGCCCCCCCCAAAACCCACGTGTCAGGTGGTGGGGGCACCCCCAATGTGCCCCCTGACTGTGCCCCCCACCTCCAACCTAAGCATCAGAGCCTGACTTATGTCCTCCCCCCCCCCCCCCCAAAACCCAGGGGTCAAGAGGTGGTGGCACCCCCATGAACCCCCCCCCCCCCCCCCAAAACCCAGGGCTCAGAGATCAGACTGTGCTCCTCCCAGCCCCGTCTGGGGTATGTCCCACTTTAAGGGAGTGGGGGGGGTCCCATTTGGGGGGGGGGGGGTCCCATTTGGGGGTGTCGCAGTTTGGAGAAGGTCCCATTTTCTGTTTGTGTGTGGGGGCGATGTTTGAATGGGATGTCTCATTTTGGGGGTGGTCCCATCTTGAGAAGGGTCTCATTTGGGGGGGGGGCATTAGGATGGGAAGTCTCATTTTGGAAGTGGGGGGGGTCCCATTTTGGAGGTGTCTCAATTGGATGGGAGGCCTCATTTGGGAACTGAGGGGATCCCTTTGGGATGGGGTTTCCCATTTTGGGAGTGGGGGGGGAGGGGTTCCCATTTTGAGGAAGGTCCCATTTTGGGGGTGGGGGGGGTCCCACTGGGATGGGAAGTCTCATTTTTGAAATGGGGGGGGTCCCATTTTGGGGGTGTCCCGTTTGGATAGGAGGCCTCATTTTGGGGTGTGGGGGGGTCCCATTTTGGGGGTGGGGGTTCTCATTCAGGGTGGGGTCCGTTTGGATGGGGGGGGTCCCATTTTAGGAAGTGAGGGGGGCCCATTTTGGGGTAGGGGGTGTCCCATTTGGATGGGAAGACCCATTTGGATGAGAGGCCCCATCTTGGAGGTGGGGGGGTCCCATTTTGGGGTGGGGGTTCCCATTCGGGGTGGGGTCCATTTGGATGGGGGGGGGGTCCCATTTTGGGGGCGGTCCCATTTTGAGGAAGGGCTCATTTTGGGTGGGGTCCCTTTTGGAGGGGGGTGTCCCCATTTTGGGAGTGGGGATCCCAATGCGGATGGGAAGTCCCATTTTGGGGGTGTCCCATTTGGATGGGAGGCCCCATTTTGGGGGCGGGGGGGGGGGTCCCATTTTGAGGGAGATCCCATTATTTGGGGGGAGGTCCCATTCTGGGGGTGTCTCTCTTGGATGGGAGGCCTCATTTCGGGGGTGGGGAAGGGGGGGGAGTCCATTCGGATGGGGGGGTCCCATTTTGAGGAAGGTCCCATTTCGGGTGGGGGGGTCCCACTGTGAGGACGGTCCCATTTTAGGGGTGGGGGTCCCATTTGTTCGGGGGGGGGGGGGGGGGGGCACCCACCTGGTGAGCCCATGGGGCGCAGCGGCAGCGGAGGACGCGGGGGTTCAGCGCGGGCCGCTCCCGGGGGCTGCGGGAGGGGGGAGCGAAAAAGGGGTGGGGGTCACAGCACTGCCCCCCCCCCACATCCCCCCTCCCCACCCCACTGCGCGGCCCTACAACAACAAAGCGGCCCTCCCCCCGTTTTCCCTACCGTGACAGCCCACCCCCCCCACCCCCCCAGCCCTGTAGGGGGGGACAGTGCCCTCTCCGCGTCCCGTCCCCCCCCCAGGACCCCCCCCTCGACCCACCCTCACCCCACGGCCGCTGCATGGCGGGGGCGGCCCTGCCCGGAGCGGAGAGGCGCCGCGCAGCGTCACGTGACCGAGCGGGGCGGGGCCGCCATGGCAACGGGGGCGGGGACCATGGCAACGGCGCGAACCATCGCGAGAGGATGAAGGGGGGGGGTGAGTACCATGGTAACGGTGCGAACCATCGCGAGAGGATAGAGAGGGAGGGCGGGGACCATGGCAACAGCGCGAATGATCGCGAGAGAGCGCGGGAACCGGGACCATGGCAACGGCGCGAACCCTCGCGAGAGGACGGGGAAGTGGAGGGGGGGGAGTGGGGGGAAAGGAGCGGGTAACCACGGCAACAGCGCGAATCATCGCGAGAAGGTTGACGGGGAGAACTACGGTAACGGCGCGAATCATCGCGAGATGACGAAGGAGGGGGGGGCGGACACCATGGCAACGGCGAGTGATGGAGAAGGGGGAGGAAGCGGAGGGGGGGGGTCCGGTAACAGAGCAGAGCCGGCGACGGTTCAATAATTTATTTCAGTGTACGGTGGGGGGGGCCCTGGGGGGGCGCCCTGCTGGTAACGGAGGTTTTTCGGGGGGGGGGGGGGGGGGGGTTCTGGTAGCCGCCCCGGGTCCCATTGATGATGGGAGAGGAGGGGGGAACTCATAATAGGGGTCTGCCCCCCCCCCTCCCCCCAGCAATTAGTGTTTAATGACCCTCACATTGAGGGAGGGGGGCGGAGGTGGGGGGGAGCCCCAATATTATTGCATGCCCCCCCCCTCCCGCTGCCCCCCACCTCCATGAAGTTAAGGCACTTGAGAAGCAAACCCAGAGATCGGGGGGGGGGGGGGGGAGGGGCTCACTGGGGGGGGCACAGTCCCAGGATGGAGATGTGGGGGGGGGGGGCTCTGGTCCCGGTGCTGGGGAGGGGTGGGGGGGGGCGCCGCTAAGCAAAGATGTTGGTGATGAAGTCGAGGAAGCGCTTGGCGTACTGCTCGGGGTGCACTGTGGAGATCTCAGCCCCCGCCTGGAGGGGGGAGAATGGGGGGGGGGGGGGGGGAGCAGTGAGGATCCCCCCACCCACAGAGGCACAGAGTCCTCTCCAGAGCCCCCCGAATCCCCCCCAAAATTCCCTGAGGACCCCTTTCAAACCTTCCCCCCCCCCCATCTCCCCAAATTGTCACCCATCACGCTGCCCCCCCTCAAAAAACACCACAGTCCCCACACCACCAATTCCCCAAGGACAACCCCCCCCACCCCCCCCTCCAAACTCACCTGTGATCCCTCACACGGCCATCCCTCCTGCCCACCCCCCCCCCATAATCACCCCCCCACCTTCCGCCCCTCGGCACACCATAACCCCCACCTCTCCAATTCACCAAAGCCCCCCCCAGTTTCACCTCCGATGGCCCCAACAGCAGCCCCCTCCCCCCCCCTTTTAACACACCCCACACACAGAAAGTACACCCCAACCCCCCCCCATTCATACCATCCCCCCTCGCTCTGCTTCCCACCCCCAACAGGGAGAAAATAACCCTTAACCCCCAACCCTCGATTATTTCCATGGGGGGGGGGGGGGGAGGAAGGTTGGCGAGGTGTCCCAGCAGCCCCCCCCCCCCTTTTTTTGGGGGGGGCCTCACCCCATGCTTCACGGTCTTGGCGGCGTGCGCTGCCTTCTTGCGGGCGTCGTACTGCGTCAGCACATCGATCAGCCCCATGAAGTACACCTCCTTCCGGGGGGCTCCTTTGGGGGGGGGGGGGGTGCACAGGGTGGGGGTCAGTCCCTATGGTTAACCCCCCCCAAATCCCCACCCCAGCCCCCTACAATGACACCGCCCCCCCCCCCCCCCCAAAATTCCCACCACAAATTCCCTTCAGGCCCGTATGGTGACACCCCCCTCCCCCCCCCCAAATCCCCCACCTCAACCTCCTATAGTGAGACCCTCCCACCCCCAAACTCCCACGACAACCCTCATCCCAAATCCTCCCCACCCTAAATCCCCCCACAGCTCTCTATGGCAACCCCCTCCACCTCCAAACCTCCACCCCAAATCACCAAGTGAGTCCTCTATGGTGACCTTCCCCCAACCCCCCCACCCTAAACCCCCTCCACACACACCTCAAACCCCCATTGCAGCCCCCCTACAGTGACCTCCCCCACCCAAAACCCCAGGGTCAGCCCCCTATAGCGACCCCCCCCACCTCCAAGTGAGTCCCTAATGGTGACACCCCCCCCCCCCCCATCACCCTGAGACCTCCCCACCCCAAATCCCAGGGTCAACCCCCCTACAGTGACCACCCCCCCCAACTCCCCCCCCCACCCCAAAGTTCAGGGTCAGCCCCCTATAGTGACTTCCCCCTCTTCCCCAGCCCCCTACAGTGAACTCCCCCACACCCAAACTCCCACATCAACCCCCACCCCAAATTTCCCCCCACCCCCCAGCTCTAAAGTAACCCCCTCAGCCACCTGTGGTGACTCCCCCACACCCAAATCTCGGGGTCAGCCCCCTGTAGTGACTGCCCCCACCCTCACCCCACCCCAAATCCCCCTCCCAACCCCTAATGCAAGCCCCCCCACCTCAAATCCTCACCCCAACCCCCTACAGCGACTGCCCCCACCCCCAAACCCCCACCCCAAACCCTTGGGTGAGTCCCCTATGGCGACCACCCCCTCCATCCCAAATCCCCACCCCAGTCCCCAAACCCCACCACAGCCCCCTATGGCGGATCTGCCCCCCCCCCACCCCTCACCCTCAGCACTGCGGATGGCATAGACGTCGATGGTGGGATCGAACTCTCCGGGCCCGGGGGGGCGATGGCAGTTGAAATATGCCCCGATACCCTCAGGAGAAGTGCCATAGGACCCAGCCGTGCCCCCCCCCTCATCGCACCCCCCGCCGCCCCCCTCCTCTTCCTCCCCGTCCTCCTCCTCCTCAGGCGCCGGCCGTCCCGCCTCGTGGATGCCCAGCAGCAGGCTGTAATCCATGATCTTCAGCTGCACCAAAAACTGCGGGGAGGGGAAGGGGGGCGCAGAAGTGTGAGAGGTGCCCCCCCAGCCCCTCTGCCCCCTTCCCCCCCCCCCCGACTCACCTCCACGTCCCTCTTGAGCTTCTCCATGAAGTCCCGCTTGTCCTCCTCGCCCACGTACACCTTCTCGCTCTTATTCAGGAAGTCCACGTCCTTCAGCGTGGGCAGCTCTTTGCCCTGGGGGGTGGGGGGAGGGGGCACACATGGGGCAGCCCCCCCTCCCAAACCCCCATCCCTTCCTCTGGGTGGGGGGGGAGCACCCAACCCCTCCATCCTCCTCACCCCATTCATCCTGGATCCCCCCCCCCAAGCCCCATTCATTTCAGGGCTCTCCCCCACTCCTCAGCCCCATTCATTTTGGGGCTTCCCCCCCCATTCATTCATTGTGGGGCTCCCCCACTCAGCCCCATTCATTCAGAGTTCCCCCCTCCACTTCAGCCCCATTCATTCATTTTGAGGCTCACCCCCCCCCCCCCCCCCAGTTCATTCATTCTAGGACTCCCCCCACCCCCATTCATTTATTCTGCAGTTGCCCCTCTCAGCCCCATTCATTCATTTTGGGGCTCCCCCCTTCCTATTCACTCATTCATTTTCAGGCCTCTGCCCCTCATCCCTACACCTTAATTCTCTGCTCCCTCCACTCAGCCCCATTCATTCACTCTGCTCCTCCCTCTGCCCCCCCCACCCCCCCCCCCCAACCCCATTCATTTATTTTGAGGTTCCCCCCCCACTCATTCATTCTGGGTTCTGCCCCCTCAGTCCCATTCATCCCTTCTTGGGCTCCTCCCCCGTCAGCCCCATTCATTTCACAGCTCCCCCCCCACCCCATCCATTCATTCTCTGCTCCCCCCACCGCCCCCATCGCCCCCCATTCATTCAATCTGGTGCTCCCCCCCACCCTCCTCCATTCATTCTGTGCCCCCCCTCCACATTACCTTCTCTTTATCGCTCGCTTCCCGCGACACCAGCGAGCCCTGTGTGCACGTGGGGGGGGGGGAATGGAGGGGAGAAATAGATAAAGTGAGGGGGTGTGGGGCCGGCTGGGGGGGAGGGGGACGTGAGGGGGGGGGCATCGGGCTGGGGGCCCCCCCGTTACCTTCAGGTCGTACTTCCTGTGCACGGGCAGCCGGTGGCTGAAGGTGTTGCGCATGGCCAGCAGGTAGCTCTCCTCGCTCTCCACGCTGGCGCGGTACATCCCCAGGAACTGAGGCAGCAGAGTGCTGCCGTGGCACTGCACCACGTACTGCGGGGGGGTGACACGGCATTAAGACCCCCCCCACCCCCCCCTTCTTTTGCATTGTGCCCCCCTCCTCCCTGCAGATCCCCATACCTGGTGGTAGTGGGACAGCAGCCCGTGCACGTCGGCCACGTCCTCACTCGACAGCTCCTTCACCACCAGCGTGCGGTCGTAGGACAGCAGCAGGCGGCGGTCGCCGTCCTCAGCGTGGGGGGGGCTGCGCGTCAGCGACACCTGAGGGGGTGAAAAGGGGGGGGGGGGTGGCCGTCATTGCTTGGGGGGGGGGGTGTGGGGAGGGCAGCGGAACGGCAGGTAGGGGTGGGGCGTGGAGCCCACCTGGTAGTCCTGGTCGTCGATGCCGAAGCGCTCACGGAGGTTGCGGAAGACCTGGGGGCAGTACTCCTTGAACTTGAAGTGGCTGGGGAGGTGCTCTCTGGGGGGGCACAGCGGGGTCAGTGACCCTTTGGGGACCCCCCCCCCCCTCCTATATCCGTTGGGTGCACCCCAACATCCCCATCCCCAGAGGACGCCCCCCTCACATCACCCCCAGACCTCTCCATCCCCCGACCCCCCTCCATCTCCCTGGGGACCCCCCCCCCAACCCCTTAAAGACCCCTCCCCAACCTCACAGGTCCCCCCATATCCCTCGGGTGCCCCCATCCCTCGCGGACCCCCCCCCATGTCCCCCACACCCCCCTCCCCGAGTCTCTTAAGCTTTCCCCCCCCACCTCCCCCCGCCCCCAGGGCCCCCTCCATCCCCTGCAGACCCCCTCCCTGCCGTCACCCCACTGCTGTGCTCTTTTCTGGGGGGGAGGGGCCGGCCCATCACCCTCAACCCCATTCTCACTTCAGGACCCCACCGGGACCCCTCTGGGGGCATTACCAAAGCCGGGGGGGGGGGGGACAGCGAGGCAGTGCCCTCCCCCGGCGCTCACCGGTTGAAGAGGTGGTTGTTCACTTTGATCTTGGAGCTGGCCTTGAAGTCGTCCGGCAGCAGCATGACGGGGGGGGGGCACCTGGCTCAGCTCGTTGATCTGCGTGGGGATGGGGGGGGGGGCGTATCAGGTTGGACACTCCCGGCCCCGGGACCCCCCAGAAAGGCCTCATTAATCCCCGGGCCTGGGTTGCGGTATGAGGAGGCGCGGGGAGGGGGGATCCCGGGGGAGTCCGGGGCCCGGTGGGCTCCGGTGGGCCTGGGACCGGCGCCGTTAGTGCCGGGCCGCACCTGGTGGTTGACGCCCCAGGCCAGCACGGCCAGCAGCGGGTCGGCCGCCCGCGGCACCTTCACCCGCTGCGGCACGAAGCGCTTCTGCTTCTTTTTGGTCTTGGTACGCGGCGCCGCCGGCCCCGCCGCCGCAGCCATGGCCGCCCGCTTCCGCCCGCCCCGCTTCCGCCCGCCGCGCCGCGGCGACGGAAGCGGGCGGCCCGGGACCGGAAGTCGCCCCCTTCGCGCGCCCCCCCCCCTGCAGTTTCAATACGCATGCGCCGAGAGGCCCTGAGCCGAGTCACGTGGTGCATCGCGCGGTGCTCTCCCTAAAGGGGTCCGGGTACTTCCTGTGCGCTCCTATGGGGTTCCGTGCTCTGTCCCAGGGTTTCGTGCGCTTCTTATGGGGATCTGTCTGTTCTTATGGGAGTCGGTGCGCTCCTATAGGGTTCCATGCTCTGCGGTAGGGTTTCGTGTGCTTTCTATAGGGTTTTGTTTTATTCTATGGGGTTTAGGTGCTCCTATGGGGGTCCACGTGCTCCCATTGGGGTCCGTCTGCTCCTATAAGGTTCTGTGTTCTCCTTTAGGGTTCTGTGCACTCCTATAGGGTTTTGTGTGCTTTCTGTAGGGATCCGTGTGCTCCTATAGGGGTCCGTGTGTGGCTATAGGGTTCCACATTCTGCCATGGGGTTTTGTGCGCTTCTATAGGGGTCCACCATCTCCTATGGGGATCAGTGGGCTCCTGGAGGGGTCCATGTTCTCCTATAGGGTTCCATGTTTTCTCATATAGGGCTCTGTGGCCTCTTATAGGCGTCCATGTGCTCCTATAGGGGTCTGCGTTCACTTCCGGGGTTCTGGGTGATCCTGTAGGGTTTTGTGTGCTCCTCTAGGTGTTTGTGTACTCCTATGGAGTTCCAAGTACTTTCTATAGGGGTCGGGGCATTCCTATATGGATCTGTGTTCTCCCACAGAGTTCTGCGTGCTCCTATAGGGTTCCATATACTTTCTATAGGAGCCCAGGTGCTCCTATAGGGGCCTGGGTACACCCTGTTGGTGTCTGTGTGTTCCTATAGGGGCCCTTGTGCTCCATATGGGCTCTGAGCTCTCTCCCTACAGGGCTTCATGCGGTCCCTATAGGGGTCGCTCCCCATATGGATCCATAGGCTCCCTATAGGGAGTGTGTGCTCTATGGGGTCCGTATGCTCTCTACAGGGCCCCACGCGTTCCCTATAGGAGTCCTATGAGGTCTGTGTGTACCCTATGGAATCCTATCAGGGTTGCTGTGCTCTCTGTAGGGTGACATTCCCCACAGAGGTCCCTATAGGGCTCTTTGCTCTCTCTATAGGGCTCCACATGCACCCTGGGGTGTCCACGTAATCCCTATAGGTGCTGTGTGCTCCCTATATGGCACATGTGCTACCCATATGGTGCCCTATAGGCCCTGTATTCCCTGTATGCACCCCATAGGGCTCCTGTGTGCCCCCTATAGATCCCTATAGGGTGCTCTATGCACCTATAGGGCCTGTGCCCCCCTATAGTCCCTGTGTGCTCCCCATAGGGTCCCACGTGCCCCCTACAGTCCCTGTGTTCTCCCCATAGGGCTCTCCCTGTCTCCTATAGGCCCCGTGTGCCCTGTGCCCCCTATAGGCTCTGTGTGCTCCCCATAGGGTACTCTATGCCCCCTATAGGCCCTGTGCCCCCTATAGGCTCTGTGTGCCCGCTATAGGCCTCCTGTTCTCCCCATAGGGCTCCCCATGCCCCTAAGGGCCCTCTATGCCCCCTATAGGATGCCCTGTTCCTCCTATAGGCCCCATGCCCCCTATAGTCCCCATGTTCTCCCCATAGGATTCCCTGGGCACCTACAGGCTCTGTGTGCCCCTTATAGGCCCCATGTTCTTCCTACAGGGCTCCCTGTGCCCCCTATAAGCCCCGTGTGCCCCCTATAAACCCCATGTTCCCCCCCATAGGACGCCCTGTGCCTCTATAGGCTCTGTGCCCCTGTAGGCTCTGTGTGCCCCCTATAGGTCCCAAGTTCTTCCCATAGGGCTCCCTGCGCCCCTATAGCCCCTTCTGTGACCCCTGTAGGCTCTGTGTGCTCCCCATAGGACCCCATGTGTCCCCAATAGGCCTCCCCATAGGGCCCCACGTACTCCCAGTAGGTTCCATGTGCTCCCCATAGGGCTCCCCGTGCCCCCTATAGGCCCCATGTACGCCCTATAGGTTCTATGTGTCTCCTATAGACCCTCTGTGCTCCCCATAGGGTCCTGTGTGCCCCCTATAGGCTCTATGTGCTCCCCATAGAGTCCTGTGCGCCCCCTATAGGCTCTATGTGCTCCCTATAGGTCCCAAGTTCTTCCCATAGGGCTCCCTGTGCCCCTATAGCCCCTTCTGTGACCTCTGTAGGCTCTGTGTGCTCCCCATAGGGCCCCATGTGTCCCCAGTAGGCCTCATTTTCTCCCCATAGGGCCCCGTGTATTCCCAGTAGGTTCCATGTGCTCCCCATAGGGCTCCCCGTGCCCCCTATAGGCCCCATGTACCCCCTATAGGTCCTATGTGTCTCCTATAGACCATCTGTGCTCCCCATAGGACCCTGCGTGCCCCCTATAGGCTCTGTGTGCTCCCCATAGGACCCTGTGTGCCCCCTATAGGCTCTATGTGCTCCCCATAGGACCCTGCGTGCCCCCTATAGGCTCTGTGTGCTCCCCATAGGACCCTGTGTGCCCCCTATAGGCTGTATGTGCTCCCCATAGGGTCCTGTGTGCCCCCTGTAGGCTCTGTGTGCTCCCCATAGGACCCTGTGTGCCCCCTATAGGCTCTGTGTGCTCCCCATAGGGTCCTGTGTGCCCCCTATAGGCTCTGTGTGCTCCCCATAGGACCCTGCGTGCCCCCTATAGGCTCTGTGTGCTCCCCATAGCGTCCTGTGTGCCCCCTATAGGCTCGTTCCCCATAGGACCCTGTGTGCCCCCTATAGGCTCTATGTCCTCCCCATAGGACCCTGTGTGCCCCCTATAGGCTCTGTGCCCTCCCCATAGGACCCTGCGTGCCCCCTATAGGCTCTGTGTGCTCCCCATAGGGTCCTGTGTGCCCCCTATAGGCTGTATGTGCTCCCCATAGGGTCCTGCGTGCCCCCTATAGGCTCTGTGTGCTCCCCATAGGGTCCTGCGTGCCCCCTATAGGCTCTGTGCCCTCCCCATAGGACCCTGCGTGCCCCCTATAGGCTCTGTGTGCTCCCCATAGGGTCCTGTGTGCCCCCTATAGGCTGTATGTGCTCCCCATAGGGTCCTGCGTGCCCCCTATAGGCTCTGTGTGCTCCCCATAGGACCCTGTGTGCCCCCTATAGGATCTATGTCCTCCCCATAGGACCCTGTGTGCCCCCTATAGACCCCCCCCCCAAAGGACCCCCCCACACATCTCAGCATCTCAGCCTTTATTGAGTGGCTCCAGCGTGGCCCCCCCCCGCAGCGGGGACATGCAGCGTGTGTGGGGCCGGGCGTGTTTGAGGGGGGGGGTTAAGGTGTGTGTGTGGGGGGGGGGGGGGCGCAGCAGGGCCGGGGGAGTCACAGCCTCACTGCCCCCAAGTAGGGGGGGCCGGGGGGGGCCGGACATTCCTCCAGGTATCAGTTTAAGGCATCTCAAAGCGGCCCCCGGGCTGCCCCCCCGTCCCACCCCCTCCCCCCCCCCCGGCCCCGGTGATGTCCCCCCAACTGCCCCCCCCAAAAGGGTCCCGGGGGGGGGGTCGATGGGGAAGGGGGCGAGCACACAGACACAGAGGTGGCACCGGGACATGCGGAGCGGTGATGGGGTCCGGTGGGACCTGCGGGGGGGGGACAGGGCTGGGGGTCAGGACATGGACCCCCCCCCACCCAGAGCGTAATGGATGGGGGGGCGCAGGGGGCATGAAGGGAACTCGAGGATTGAGGGGGGGGGCAGGATGGGGGGGGTAAAGGGATATGGGGGGTCTGGGGGGGTCTGGAGACATGGGGGGGCTCAAGGGATGGGGTGGTCCCCAGAGATATGGGGGGGTAAAGGGATATGGGGGGGGTCTCCGGAGACGTGGGGGGGCCTCAGGGGGGATGGGGGTTCCTGGAGACATGGGGGGGGGTTAAGGGATATTGAGGGGTCTGGGAGAGATGGGGGGGGGCTGAAGGGTGGGGGGTTCCCAGAGATATGGGGTTGGGGGGGGGGTGGAGGTGAGGGGGGTCACCAAGGGAGTGGGTGGAGACCCCTTTGGGGTTGTGGGGAGGATGGAGGGGGGGGGGGCTGGGGGAGATGGGGGGGTCCCTGGGGGTATGGGGACCTCAATGGGGCAGGGGGGGCGCAGGGATTTGGGGGTCTAAAAGGATGAAGTGGGCGTGGGTGGGGGGGGGAGGATGGAGGGATGGAGGGATGCAGGGGGGGACCCCCAGGGATAGCGGGGTGGGGGGGGGGTCCCAGGGGGGCCCTGGGGGGGTCCGGGTACCTGCGGGGGGGGCATTAGCTGGCCGCTGTCTCCTGGCGCAGGGGGAGCAGTGGGGAGGGCTCCTCGGCCTCACAGGCGCAGGAGAGGTCACTCCTGGGGGGGGGTCGTGGGGGGGGGTCAGCACTCAGTGCTCCCCACAGATCCCCCCAACCCCCCCCCCCCCCCCCCAAAGTCCCTACCTGTTGTCGTTGATGTCTGTCACATTCCCTGCGGGAAAGAGCAGCAGCTCCAGAGGGAGGGCACGGGGAATAACCCCCCCCTCCCCAAAACAAACCCCCCCCCCCCTCACTGCAGCCCCCCACCAAGCGCCCCCCCCCCCTCCCCCCTCACCGTTATCCACGTTCAGCTGATAGGCGGCGGGGGGGCTGCTGGGGAGCGCGCTGGAGCTGATGGCAAAGCTGGGGGGGGGGCTTTGAGATTAACCCCCATCCCTGCACCCCCCACCCCCATATCCGGTCCCCATCACTCCCCCACGACACCCCCCCCACAACACCCCCCCCCCACCCTCTGTCCCCACCCCACGCCGTGTCCCCTGCGCCCCCCAACCCCCCCTGCGCCCCCCCCGACGCCCCCACCCCCTGCCCCTCAGTGTCCCCACATTCCCTGTGCCCCCCACCGTGTCCCCATGGCCCCCCATCTCCCTTCCCCACCCACTCCACGTCCCCATGAGCCCCGCGCCCCCCCCCACCCCCCACATCCTTCCCCTGAGCCCCCCTTATTCCCTGTTCCTCCCACCCACCCCACACCCCCCCATGCCCTGTCCCCAAGCCCCCCCCCACCCCATGTTCGCCCCCCCCGCAATATCCCCATGTGCCCCCATCCTCTCCCCATGACCCCCCCATGTCCTTTCCCCACCCCCTATCCCCGCGCCCCCCTTCTCCCCCGCACCCCCACCCCCTTACAACCCCCCCATCCCTGCCCCCGATCCCCCCACCCCCTCTTTCCCCGCCTCCCATCCCCCCCCCCCCCCCATCCCCCCGCGCCCCCCACCCACCCCGGAGCAGAGGGGTACCCCCTGAAGAGGCCGTTGCTGTAGCTGAGCCCTTCGGGGCCGGGGGGGCCGTTGGGGGACGTTGGGGGCTGCTGCCCCGCGCGCACCGGTTTGGCTGTGGGGGGGGGGGGGGGGGGGAGGAGAAAGGGTTCCCATCTGTGACCCCACCTCCCCCCCCCGGCACTGCCGCCCCCGTGTCCCCCTCCCCCACCCCAACGCAAACCCGGGGTGCTGTGTGCCCATCACCCCATCACCCCACATCCCGCTGTTCCATGGCCCCACATCCCGTTGTCCTCATGACCCCCCCCGACCCCACAGCCCTCCGTCCCATGACCCCACATCCCTTTGCCCACCTCATCCCATGACCCCATCACCCTATGACCCCACATCCGCACGTCCCTCTATCCCATGACCCCGTGCCCCCACCCCACACCCCTCTGCACCCCACACCCCACATCCAATGTCCCACATCCCACATCCCCCACCCCACACCCAACCTCCCACCCCCCTCCACCCCCCTCACCCCACATCCCCACCTCCTACACCCCACATTCCCACCCCCACACCCAAAGCCCCCTCCACATCCCCACACCCCACATCCAATGCCCCACACCCCCCACCCCACCTCCCACACCCCTCCACCCCCCTCCACCCCCCACCCAACCTCCCCCACCCCACATTCCCATCCCCCACACCCAACCCCCCTCCACATCTCCGCACCCCACATCCAATGCCCCACATCCCACACTCCCACCTCCCTCCACCCCCCTCACCCCACATCCCCACCTCCTACACCCCACATTCCCCCACCCCACACCCAAACCCCCCTCCACATCCCCACACCCCACAGCCAATGCCCCACATCCCACACCCCCCCTCCACACCCAACCTCCTCCACCCCCCACCCAACATCCCACACCCCCCACCCCACATCCCCACCCCCCACCCCCTCCACATCCCCACACCCACTGCACCCCCCCCCCCAACATCCCACACCCCTCCACCCCACATCCCCACCCCCCACACCCAGCCCTCCTCCACATCCCCACACCTCACATCCAATGCCCCACATCCCACACCCCCCACACCCCTCCACACCCCTCACCCCACACCCACACTCCCACCCCACATCCCCACTTCCTACACCCCACATTCCCCCACCCCATACCCAACCCCCCTCCACATCCCCACACCTCACATTCAATGCCCCACATCCCACACCCCCCATCCCCCTCCACACCCCCCACCCCACACCCATACTCCCACTCCCCTCCAACCCCTCCACCCCCCTCACCCCACATCCCCACCTCCTACACCCCACATCCTACACCGCACACCCAACCCCCATCCACATCCCCACACCCCACATCCAATGCCCCACACCCCCCACCCAACATCCCACACCCCCCACACCCAACCCCCCTCCACACCCAACCCCCCTCCACATCCAACGCCCCACATCCCACAGCCCCACCCCCCTCCACACCCCCCAGCCCACACCCAACCTCCCACCCCCCTCCAACCCCCTCCACACCCCACACCCCCCAACCAACCTCCCACACCCCACATCCAATGCCCCACATCCCACACCCAACCTCCCACACCCCACATCCAATGCCCCACACCCCCCACCCAACCTCCCACACCCTCAACCCCCCCCCCAACCTCCCCCACCCTCCACCCCCCACCCCACATCCCCCCCCCTCCCTCCACACCCCCCACCCACTGCGCCCCCCCCGCCCCACTCCGCTCCCCATCCCCGCACCGATGTGCGCGCTGTGCCCGCGCCGCGCTCCGCCCTTCGCCCGCACGGCCTCCTTGATGCGCTCCACCTCGCGCTGATAGCGGCGCTTATCCTGCAGCGCCCCCTCCTTCGCCTCCCTCAGCGCCCCCTCCAGGGACTGCACTCGCGCAGCCGTAGCCCGAAGGCGCTTCTCCAACTTCGGAAGCTCACAGCGCAGATCTGCATTGTCACGCACCAACTGCGCCCCACAGCCGTGGGGAGGAAAGGGGGGGGGGGGGGGTCACGGTCAGTGGGGGGCGCAAAGACGGGGGTGTGTGGGGATGGGGCACCCGGAGGAACGGGGACCTGTGGGGATGGGCGCCCCAAGGAATGGGGTACGCGTGGGAGAAGGGGCACGTGGGGATGGGGCACCCGAAGGAATGGGGACTGATGGGGATGGGAACCCATGGGAATGGGGTACTGATGGGGATGGGGCACCCGTGGGAATGGGGACTGATGGGGATGGGGCACCCAAAGGAATGGGGACTGATGGGGATGGGCACCCATGGGGGTGGGGCACCCGAAGGAATGGGGGCTGATGGGGATGGGAACCCATGGGAATGGGGTACTGATGGGGATGGGGCACCCGTGGGAATGGGGTACTTATGGGGATGGGGCACCCAAAGGAATGGGGCACCCAAAGGAATGGGGTACTTATGGGGATGGGGCACCCAAAGGAATGGGGCACCCAAAGGAATGGGGTACTTATGGGGATGGGGCACCCAAAGGAATGGGGCACCTGAAAGAACGGGGACTGATGGGGATGGGCATCCATGGCAATGGGGTACTTATGGGGATGGGGCACCCATGAGAATGGGGTACTGATGGGGATGGGGCACCCGTGGGAAAGGGGCACCCAAAGGAACAGGGACTGTTGAGGATGGGGCACCCAAAGGAATGGGGACTGATGAGGATGGGGCACCTGTGGGAATGGGGCACCCGAAGGAACGGGGGCTGATGGGGATGGAGCACCCAAAGGAATGGGGTACTTATGGGGATGGGCACCCAAAGGAATGGGGCACCCAAAGGAATGGGGACTGATGGGGATGGGAACCCATGGGAATGGGGTACTGATGGGGATGGGGCACCCGTGGGAAAGGGGCACCCGAAGGAATGGGGACTGATGGGGATGGGGCACCCAAAGGAATGGGGTACTTATGGGGATGGGACACCCAAAGGAATGGGGCACCAGAAGGTACGGGGACTGATGGGGATGGGGCACCCAAAGGAATGGGGTACTTATGGGGATGGGACACCCAAAGGAATGGGGCACCAGAAGGTACGGGGACTGACGGGGATGGGGCACCCAAAGGAATGGGGCGCCCAAAGGAATGGGCACTGATGGGGATGGGCATCCATGGGAATGGGGTACTGATGGGGATGGGGCACCCGTGGGAATGGGGCACCCGTGGGAATGGGGACTGATGGGGATGGGAACCCATGGGAATGGGGTACTGATGGGGATGGGGCACCCGTGGGAAAGGGGCACCCGTGGGAATGGGGACTGATGGGGATGGGACACCCAAAGGAATGGGGAGTGATGGGGATGGGAACCCATGGGAATGGGGTACTGATGGGGATGGGGCACCCAAAGGAATGGGGCACCCGAAGGAATGGGGACTGATGGGGATGGGAACCCATGGGAATGGGTGGGCAGCAGGAAACCCTCAGGAAAGGGGTCTCCATAGGGATGGGCAGCCACGGGAATGGGGCCATGTGGGAGTGGGAGGGGCCACGGGGGGGTCACAGCCCCCAGCTGTGCCATGGGGGGGTCCCAACCCCTGGCCGTACCGTGGGGGGGGGGGGGGGGTCTCACACCCTGGCGGTGCCCATGGCCGTATGCAGTGGGGAGGGGTGCAGCTGTGACTGTGAAGCTGAGCTGTGGTCGGGGGAGGGCGTGGGGGGCTGCCAAGTGGTGTTGGCGTGGGGGGGGGCACCGAGGGGGCACAGCCGGGGATTGGGGGTGTGGGGTGGAGTGGGAGGAGGGTGGGAAAGTGGTGGAGGTTGGGGCAGCGCCCCCTCCGCCCCCCCCTCCCACTGCCAAACGTGGGGGGGTCCGGGTGGGCAGGGGGGGCTGTGGTACCTTGGACACCCAGAGATCCAGCTGGGGGGGAAGGCAGCAAGGGGGGGGGGGGAGGGGGGGGGCAACAGAGCGGGCATCAACACATGGCACCCCCAATGGACCCCATAGGGACCCCCCCCCCCCCAAAAAAAAAGATGCAGGGCAACGGGGTGGGGGGAGACCAACGGGGGCATTGGGGAAGCGGAGGGGGGTGAGCGGCGATGAAAGGAGGGGGGGCTGAGCTGAGTGCCCCCCCCCCGAGCGCCCCCCGCCCACCTGTTTGTGAACCTTTGTAAGCTGCTCCAGGTTGTTCTCAAGAAAGGAAATCTTCTGCTTCTGGGAGTGCAGCCCCCCACTGTCCTCGGGCTCCAACTCTGCGCTCTGCACGGGGGGGGCGCGGCCATGAACCCCCCCCCAACCACCACCCCCCGTGTCCATAACCCCCCCCAGCGTTCCGTGAGCCCCCCATGGCCGTGCCCCCTCCCCCCATGGCTATAGCCCTCCTACATAATGGCCCCTCCCACCATGCCCCCCCCCCAAAGTGACCATTACTCTCCCCATGACTATGACCCCCCCCCCGTGCTATGACCCTCCCCCATGGCTATAGCCTCCCTATACCATGACCCCCCCCCCAGCCACGACCCCCCCCCTCCCCATGGCCGTGACTCCCCCATGCCTACAGCCCTCCTACATAATGACCCCCCCGCCGTGATCCCTCCATGACCATAACCCCCCCACGGCTACAGCCCTTCTATACCATGGCCCCTCCTCCATAGCTATGACCCCTCTATGCTATGACCCCCCACGTCATGACCCCCCCATGGCCATGACCCCCCCATGGCCATGACCCCCCCCATGGCCATGACCCCCCCCCAAACCCCCCCAACGCCCTCCCAGCCCCCTCACCCAAACACCCCCCACACTCCCCTATTCCCCCTCAATTCTCACCCCCCCACCCCGCTCCCACCCCCCTATTTTTTGCCCCCCCCCCCCCCGTGCTCCCCCCTCACTTTTTTGACTCGAGTCGTGACGTCTTGAACAAACAGCTTGCGCAGGTTGTGGAGGGTCTGGAGTTCACGGGCCTGGGGGGGGGGAGGTGGGGGGGGCACACGTGAGGGGGTCCTGGACCCCCCCCCACTTTGCACAGTGACTCTGGACCCCCCCCATGCCCCCCCCCCCACTTACCACGGTCTCCTCCAGCCCCTTGAGGTCCTGCTTGGATTGCTCGTGGCGCTCATAGAGAAATCTGGGGGGAGGGGCATGGGGGGGGGGGGGGGGGAACATGAGGATGTTGGGGGGGGGGGTATGAGGATGTTGGGGGGGCGCTTCTGGGGTCTCCTCAGGGGGGTCCTCAGGGCTCGTGGCATTGTGGGGTGTGATTTGGTGGGGGAGGGGGGGGGGCAGTCCCAGGGGTGATGGGAGTGGGGCAGAACTGTGGCGGGGCATGGAGAGGCCTGGGAGTATTTTTGGGGGGGGGGGGTCTCAGTGACAGTGGGGGGCCCAGGGTTGGTGTTGGGGGTGAAGAGGTGAAGTTAGGGATGGTTTGGGGGGGGGGGGTCCGTAAGTGATGTGGGGGTCCCAGTGGTGCCAGAAATCCTGGGGTGATGTGTGGGGGGGGTCCCAGCACTGATGGGGGGGTGTGGGACTGATGGGGGGGGGGGGTCACAGTAATGCCAGGAGTTCCAGGGGTCACTGGGGGGGGGGTCCCAGTGATGTTGGGGGTCCCAGGGATCATGGGTGGGTCTCTGGGAACTGAGACTGATGAGGAAGCCCTGGGGGGGTAAGGGGGGATCCCAGGTATGATGGGGGTGCCGGGTGTGATAGGGAGGTCCCAGGGGCTGTGGGGGGGGGGGGGGGGGGCTGTGGGAATGGGGCTCCCAGAGATTTTGGGGGTCCCAGAGATGATGGAGGAGTCTCAGTACTGATGGGGGGTCCTGGGGGGGGGATGTGGGGGGTCCAAGCACTGATGGGGGGGTCCTGGGGGCCATGGGGGGAGTCTCAGTGATGTTAGAAGTCTGGGGAGTGATGGAGGATCTGAGGGGTCATGGGGAAGGGGTCTCTCGTGGGGGGGGGTGGTTCCCAGAAATGTGGGGGGTCCCAGAGATGGTGGGGGTCCCAGGGGAGGAGATGGGGGGGTCCTGGGAGTGATGAGGTGGTCCCAGGGGAGACGGAGGGTCCCACCAGTCATGGGGGGATGTCCCTGTGGGGGTGGGAGGGTCCCAATGATGTTGGGGTTCTCGGTGGTGATGGGGGGATCCCAGGGGTCATGGGGGGGGCACTGAGGGTCTGGGGGGGTCCCAGAGATGTTGGGGGTCTCTGTTGGGGATCCCAGGGGAAGGGAAAGGGGGGCCCTGGGGTTGATGGGGAGGTCCGAGGGGAGATTGAGGGTCCCAGCGATCATGGGGATTGTCCCTGGGGGAACTGGGGGGTCCCTGGGAGGATGGGGGGTCCCCCAGCACTCTCAGGGGTGGGGGGGGGACCACAGCCCTGAGGGGTCGGGGGGTGGGAGGGATGGGGGATAGGGGGGATCTGAGGGGTCTGGGGGGGGGTCTCACGTCAGCTCCTGCAGCCGCGCAGCCTTGGCGCGCTCCTCGCCCCGCAGCGCCTCGTGCTCCGCGCGCAGCTTCTCCAGCTCCAACTGCAGCTTCTGCGTCAGGCTGGGGGGGGCGTCAGGGGGGCACACAGTGAGAGACCCCCAGCGTGGGGAGGGGGTGGGTGGGAGTGGGGTTGGGTTGAGGTTGGGGCTGGGATTGGGAGTGGGAGAGGGGTTGAGGTTCAATTGGGACGCGGATTGGGGTTGGGTTTGGAATGGGATTGGACTGGGAGTCGGGTTGGGATTGCGGTGAGTTCGGGGTTGGGTTGGGATTGGATTGACATTGTGTTTGGGATTGGGAGTAGGATTGCGATCGGGGTGAGGTTGGGTTGGGATTGGGAGTGGGATTGGATTGAAAGTAGAATTGGATTGGGATTGGATTGGGTTGGGGTTGGGTTGGTGTCACGGTTGGGATGGGGCTGGGGTGCGGTTGGGGTGCAGTTGGGATCGGTTGGGGTTGGGATGTGGTTGGAGTGCAGTTGGGGTTGGATTGGGGTTGGGGTGCGGTTGGGGTTGGGGTTGTGGTTGGGGTTGTGGTTGGGGTGCTGTTGTGGTTGGGGTTGTGGTTGGCATGTGGTTGGGGTGCAGTTGGGGTTGGGGTTGGATTGGGGTTGGGGTTGGGGTGCTGTTGTGGTTGGGGTTGGGTTAGGGTGCAGTTGGGGTTGTGGTTGGGGTACAGTTGGGGTTGGGTTGGGGTTGGGGTGCGGTTGGGGTTGGGTTGGGGTGCAGTTGAGGATGGGGTACGGTTGGGGTTGGGTTGGGGTGCAATTGGGGTTGAGGTTGGGATGTGGTTGGGGTGGGGTTGTGGTTTGGGTTGGGTTGGGGTTGGGGTTGGGTTGCGTTGGGGTGCGGTTGGGGTGCAGTTGGGGTTGTGGTTGGGGTACAGTTGGGGTTGGGTTGAGGTTGGGGTGCTGTTGTGGTTGGGGTATGGTTGGGGTGTGGTTGGGGTGTGGTTGGGGTTGGGGTTGGGTTGGGGTTGGGGTGCGGTTGGGGTTGGGATGTGGTTGGGGTGCGGTTGGGGTTGTGGTTGGGGTTGGGGTTGCGGTTGCGGTTGGGGTTGCGGTTGCGGTTGTGGTTTGGGTTGGGTTGGGGTGCGGTTGGGGTTGAGGTTGGGTTGGGGTTGCAGTTGTGGTTTGGGTTGGGTTGGGGTTGGGGTTGGGGTTGGGGTGCGGTTGGGGTTGTGGTTGTGGTTTGGGTTGGGTTGGGGTGCAATTGGGGTTGGGGTTGGGATGTGGTTGGGGTGCAGTTGGGGTTGTAGTTGGGGTACAGTTGGGGTTGGGGTGCTGTTGTGGTTGGGGTACGGTTGGGGTGCGGTTGGGGTTGGGGTTGCGGTTGTGGTTTGGGTTGGTGTGCGGTTGGGGTTGTGGTTGGGGTTGGGTTGTGGTTGTGGTTGTGGTTTGTGTTGGGTTGGGGTTGGGGTGCGGTTGGGGTTGGGATGTGGTTGGGGTGCGGTTGGGGTTGTGGTTGGGGTTGGGGTTGCGGTTGCGGTTGGGGTGCGGTTGGGGTTGGGGTTGCGGTTGTGTTTTGGGTTGGGTTGGGGTGCGGTTGGGGTTGGGGTTGGGTTGGGGTTGCAGTTGTGGTTTGGGTTGGGTTGGGGTTGGGGTGCGGTTGGGGTTGTGGTTGGGGTTGGGGTTGCGGTTGTGGTTTGGGTTGGGTTGGGGTTGGGGTTGTGGTTTGGGTTGGGTTGGGTTTGGGGTTGGGTTGGGGTGCAATTGGGGTTGGGGTTGGGATGTGGTTGGGGTGCAGTTGGGGTTGTAGTTGGGGTACAGTTGGGGTTGGGGTGCTGTTGTAGTTGGGGTACGGTTGGGGTGCGGTTGGGGTTGGGGTTGGGTTGGGGTTGTGGTTGTGGTTTGGGTTGGGTTGGGGTTGGGGTGCGGTTGGGGTTGGGATGTGGTTGGGGTACAGTTGGGGTTGGGGTTGGGGTGCTGTTGTGGTTGGGGTATGGTTGGGGTGCGGTTGGGGTTGGGGTTGCAGTTGTGGTTTGGGTTGGGTTGGTGTGCGGTTGGGGTTGTGGTTGGGGTTGGGTTGGGTTGTGGTTGTGGTTTGTGTTGGGTTGGGGTTGGGGTGCGGTTGGGGTTGGGATGTGGTTGGGGTGCGGTTGGGGTTGGGGTTGGGTTGGGGTGCAATTGGGGTTGGGGTTGGGATGTGGTTGGGGTACAGTTGGGGTTGGGGTTGGGGTGCTGTTGTGGTTGGGGTACGGTTGGGGTGCGGTTGGAGTTGGGGTTGCGGTTGTGGTTTGGGTTGGTGTGCGGTTGGGGTTGTGGTTGGGGTTGTGGTTGTGGTTTGTGTTGGGTTGGGGTTGGGGTGCGGTTGGGGTTGGGGTTGGGGTTGCGGTTGCGGTTGGGGTGCGGTTGGGGTTGGGGTTGGGGTTGGGTTTGGGTTGGGTTGGGGTGCGGTTGGGGTTGTGGTTGGGGTTGGGTTGGGGTTGCAGTTGTGGTTTGGGTTGGGTTGGGGTGCGGTTGGGGTTGGGGTTGGGTTGGGGTTGTGGTTGGTGTTGGGTTGGGGTTGGGGTGCGGTTGGGGCGCGCTGTGCCCGCGCCGTGCCGGCACTCACTCGCGCAGCTCATCGATCGTGCGCTGCTTCTCGTTGATGTCGTCGCGCAGCCGCGTCAGCTGTTTGTGCTGCGCCTCGCGGTGGGTTTCCAGCTGCAGCTCCAGAGCCTTCTGCGGGGGGGCGTCAGCGCCGGGTGCCCCCCCGGTGCCCTCCCCCCCCCCCCATCCCCAGCGCCCCGCCGCCCTTTGGAGACCCCCACCCACCCTCAGCCCCCACGCAGCCTTTGGAGCCCCCCCACTCCCCCCGTCCTCCCGAGGACCCCTCCAGAGCATCAGGACCCCCCCTCCCCCCCGCCATGCCCTCCCCATGCCCCCCCCACGCTCCCCCCTCACCTTGACCTCATCGTTGTCCTGGGGCTCGTCGTGCTCCCGCTCCTTCCGTGCTGCCTCGTGTGCCGTCTCTGGGGGCGCAGTTCGCACCGGGACCCCCGCGACCTCCGCCCCCCCTCTCCCCCCCCACCCATGTGGACCCCCCAGGACTGGGCATCCCCACCCAACCCCCACCGCCCTGAGCCCGCAGCCCTGCTGTGCCCCCCCAGCCCCAAGTCCCCACTTTGCCCCCCCATCCCAGGTCCGAGCTATGCAATCCCCAGCCCCGAGCTCCCACTGCGAGCTCCCAGCCCCAACTCTCTACTGCGCCCTCCCCCCCCCCGTTTCCTGCTGTGTCCCCCCCACCCCCAAACCCCTGCTGTGTCCCCCCAGATCCCCGCTGTGCCCCCCATTCCCAACCCTGCTTTGCCCCCCTCTCCGCTCCCAACACTGCCTTTTCCCCCCAGCTCCCTACTGTGCCCCCCCGAAGCCCCCTCTCCCAGCCGTGCCCCCCCCGCCCACCCTGTGCCCGCAGCCGCGCCAACTCCTCGCTCAGCGCATCGTAGCTCTCCTCCAGGTGCCGCTTTTTGCCCTCCACGCTCTGCATGTACTCAGTCAGCGAGCGGATCTTGGCCTCGTGCTGCGGGGGGGGTTCGAGCTCAGCATGGGGGGCACCGACCCCGGGACCCCCCCCCCCCCCCCCCAGCTCCCCAGGCCCACCCCACCTGGGAGATGAGCAGCTGGCAGGAGGACAGCTCGCGCCCCGTCACCTCCAGCTTGCGGTGGCATTCCACCTGCAGCCCCTCCAGCTGCCGGCACCGCTTCACCACCGACTTCACCTCCGATTTGATCTTGCTGATGTACAGCCGCGCCA
The DNA here is from genome assembly GCF_016699485.2 of Gallus gallus. NCBI lineage: Eukaryota > Metazoa > Chordata > Aves > Galliformes > Phasianidae > Gallus > Gallus gallus. The sequence continues at coordinate 2,457,780 of NC_052565.1, read as the reverse complement.
CCGCGAACTCCTCCTCGATGGCACCGCTCACCTCCACCGGCTGCCACGGCACAGTGTGCTCAGCATGGCGTGAGATGGCACAGCGCGGCACAACACGGCACAGCACGGCACAGTGTGGTTAGCGTGGCATGGCACGGCATGGCACGGCATGGTCAGCATGGCATGGGATGGCACAGTGTGGTTAGCATGGCATGGCATGGCATGGCACGGCATGGTCAGCATGGCATGGGATGGCACAACACGGCACAGCACGGCACAGTGTGGTTAGCACGGCATGGCACGGCATGGCACGGCATGGTCAGCATGGCATGGGATGGCACAACATGGCACGGCATGGCACAGTGTGGTTAGCATAGCATGGCACGGCATGGCACGGCATGGTCAGCATGGCATGGGATGGCACAGTGTGGTTAGCATGGCATGGCATGGCACGGCATGGTCAGCATGGCATGGGATGGCACAACATGGCACAGCATGGCACAGTGTGGTTAGCATGGCATGGCATGGCATGGCATGGCATGGTCAGCATGGCATGGGATGGCACAACATGGCACGGCATGGCACAGTGTGGTTAGCATGGCATGGCATGGCACGGCATGGCACGGCATGGTCAGCATGGCATGGGATGGCACAACATGGCACGGCATGGCACAGTGTGGTTAGCATGGCATGGCATGGCATGGCATGGCATGGTCAGCATGGCATGGGATGGCACAGCATGGCACGACTTGGCACAGGACATCATGGCACAGTGTGATTAACATGGTATGGCACAGCACGGCATGGCACGGCACAGTGTGGTTAGCATGGCATGGCATGGCATGGCATGGTCAGCATGGCATGGGATGGCACAACATGGCACGGCATGGCACAGTGTGGTTAGCATGGCATGGCATGGCACGGCATGGCACGGCATGGTCAGCATGGCATGGGATGGCACAAAATGGCACAACATGGCACGGCACGGCACAATGTGGTTAGCATGGCATGGCACGGCATGGTCAGCATGGCATGGGATGGCACAAAATGGCACGGGATGGCACAGCATGGCACGACTTGGCACAGGACATCATGGCACAGTGTGATTAGCATGGTATGGCACAGCACGGCATGGCACAGCATGACACAGTATGGCACGGCACAGCATGGCACGGCATGGTCAACAGGGCATGGGATGGCATAGCATGGCACAGCATGGCACAGCATGGCACAGTGTGGTCACCATGGCATGGGATGGCATAGCATGGCAGAGCACAGCATGGCACAGCACGGCACAGTGTGGTTAGCATGGCATGGCATGGCACGGCATGGTCAACAGGGCATGGGATGGCACAGAATGGCACAGCATGGCATGGCACAGCATGGCTGACACGGCATGGCGTGGCACAGCGTGGTCAGCACGGCACAGCACGGCACGGCACGGCACACATGGACACATGTGGGCACAGCGTGGCACACACAAACACAGCACGGCACACACGGGTATAGCGTGGCATGCAGCACACACTGTACACACACACAGATATGGCACACACAGCACACACACACACACACACATACGCACAGCTCACACACACACACACACACTCATACACACACACCCACACACACACACAGCTTACACACACACTCACACAGCTCTCTCTTACATACTCACACACGCTCACACTCATGCGCTCACACACACAGTTCTCCGTCTCACACACACACACTCACACAGCTCTCTCTTACACTCACACACTCACACTCACGCACTCACACACATACAGCTCTCCCTCTCACACACACACTCACAGCTCTCTCTTACACACTCACACACACTCACACATCTCTCTCTCTCACACACACACTCACACATCTCTCTCTTACACACTCACACACGCTCACACTCACGCACTCACACACACAGCTCTCCCTCTCTCTCACACACACATTCACACATCTCTCTCTCACACACACACACACAGTTCTCTCTCGCACACACACACACAGCTCTCTCTCACACACACTCACACTCACGCGCTCACACACACACACAGTTCTCCCTCTCTCTCTCTCTCACACACACACAGCTCTCTCTTACACTCACACACTCACACTCACGCACTCACACACACAGCTCTCCCTCTCACACACACACACTCACACAGCTCTCTCTTACACACACACTCACACGTCTCTCTCACACACACTCACACACTTAGCTCTCCCTCTCACACACACACATACACTCGCGCCACACACACAGCTCTCCCTCTCTCTCACACACACACTCACAGCTCTCTCTTACACACTTACACACACACCTCTCTCTCACGCACACACTCACACACACACAGTTCTCTCACACACACTCACACGCTCACACTCACGCGCTCACACACACAGCTCTCCCTCTCTCACCCACACTCACAGCTCTCTCTTACACACAAACTCACACTCACGCGCTCACACACACAGCTCTCCCTCTCTCACACACACACTCACACTCACACAGCTCTTTTACACACTCGCACATGCTCACACTCACACACTCACACACAGCTCTCCCTCTCGCACACACACACACTCACACAGCTCTCTCTTACACACTCACACACACACACATACACTCACGCGCTCACTTGCACACACGCAGCTCCCCCTCTCACACTCACACATCTCTCTCTTACACACTCGCACACGCTCACACTCACGCGCTCACACACACAGCTCTCCCTCTCTCACACACACACACTTACACAGCTCTCTCTTACACGCTCACACTCACGCACTCACACACACAGCTCTCTCTCTCACACACACTCACAGCTCTCTCTTACACACTCACACACTCTCATACATCTCTCTCTCTCTCTCACACACACTCAAACACAGCTCTCTCTTACACACTCACACACTCTCACACCTCTCTTTCACACACACACACACACAGTTCTCTCACACACACTCACACGCTCACACTCGTGCTCACACACACATCTCCCTCTCTCACACACACACACACACACAGCTCTCTCTTACACACTCGCACACGCTCACACTCACGCACTCACACACACAGCTCTCCCTCTCACACACACAGCTCTCTCTTACACACACACACACTCACACATCTCTCTCACACACACACTCACACATCACTCACACACACTCACACACACACTCACATCTCTCTCACACACACACAGCTCTCTCTTATGCACTCACACACACTCACACTCACGCACTCACACACACAGCTCTCCCTCTCTTACTCACACACACAGCTCTCTCTTACACACTCGCACACTGTCACACATTTCTCTCTCACACACACACACACACAGTTCTCTCACACACACTCACACGCTCACACTCACGCACTCACACACACAGCTCTCCCTCTCTCACACACACACACTCACACTCACACAGCTCTTTTACACACTTGCACACGCTCACACTCACACACAGCTCTCCCTCTCGCACACACACACACTCACACAGCTCTCTCTTACACACTCGCACACGCTCACACTCACGCGCTCACACACACAGCTCTCCCTCTCTCTCACACACACACTCACACAGCTCTCTCTTACACACTCGCACACGCTCACACTCACGCACTCACACACACAGCTCTCCCTCTCTCACACACACTCACAGCTCTCTCTTACACACAAACTCACACTCACGCACTCACACACACAGCTCTCCCTCTCTCACACACACACACTCACACTCACACAGCTCTTTTACACACTCGCACACGCTCACACTCACGCGCTCACACACACAGCTCTCCCTCTCTCACACACACACACTCACACAGCTCTCTCTTACACGCTCACACTCACGCACTCACACACACAGCTCTCTCTCTCACACACACTCACAGCTCTCTCTTACACACACACACACTCACACATCTCTCTCACACACACACTCACACATCACTCACACACACTCACACACACACTTACATCTCTCTCACACACACACAGCTCTCTCTTACACACTCACACACACTCACACTCACGCACTCACACACACAGCTCTCCCTCTCTCACACACACAGCTCTCTTACACACTCGCACACTGTCACGCATCTCTCTCTCACACACACTCACACACACAGTTCTCTCACACACACTCACACGCTCACACTCACGCGCTCACACACACAGCTCTCCCTCTCTCTCACACACACACTCACACTCACACAGCTCTTTTACACACTCGCATACGCTCACACTCACACACTCACACACACAGCTCTCCCTCTCTCACACACACACACTCACACAGCTCTCTCTTACACACTCGCACACGCTCACACTCACGCACTCACACACACAGCTCTCCCTCTCTCTCACACACACAGCTCTCTCTTACACACACACACACTCACACATCTCTCTCACACACACACTCACACATCACTCACACACACACTCACATCTCTCTCACACACACACAGCTCTCTCTTATGCACTCACACACACTCACACTCACGCACTCACACACACAGCTCTCCCTCTCTTACTCACACACACAGCTCTCTCTTACACACTCGCACACTGTCACACATTTCTCTCTCACACACACACACACACAGTTCTCTCACACACGCTCACACGCTCACACTCACGCACTCACACACACAGCTCTCCCTCTCTCACACACACACACTCACACTCACACAGCTCTTTTACACACTTGCACACGCTCACACTCACACACAGCTCTCCCTCTCGCACACACACACACTCACACAGCTCTCTCTTACACACTCACACACACACATACACTCACGCGCTCACTTGCACACACGCAGCTCCCCCTCTCACACTCACACATCTCTCTCTTACACACTCGCACACGCTCACACTCACGCACTCACACACACAGCTCTCTCTCTCACACACACTCACAGCTCTCTCTTACACACTCACACACTCTCATACATCTCTCTCTCTCTCTCACACACACTCAAACACAGCTCTCTCTCACACACACACTCACAGCTCTCTCTTACACACTCACACACTCTCACACCTCTCTCTCACACACACACTCACACACACACAGTTCTCTCACACACACTCACACGCTCACACTCGTGCTCACACACAGAGCTCTCCCTCTCTCACACACACACACTCATACAGCTCTCTCTTACACACTCGCACACGCTCACACTCACGCACTCACACACACAGCTCTCCCTCTCTCACCCCCACTCACAGCTCTCTCTTACACACACACAAACTCACACTCACGCGCTCACACACACAGCTCTCCCTCTCTCACCCACACTCACAGCTCTCTCTTACACACACACAACCTCACACTCACGCGCTCACACACAGAGCTCTCCCTCTCTCTCACACACATACACTCACACAGCTCTCTCTTACACGCTCACACTCACTCACCCTCCCTGGCACACACGCAGCTCCCCGCGGCTCACCAGTTTGATCTCCCCGTTGCCCACGATGACGCTGAACTCACTCAGGTCCCTCATCAGCCCATTCAGAACCTCCGCCGCCCGCTTGCGCTGCTGCCCTCCCAGGTCCCGCACGCGCTGCAGCTCCGTCTCCAGCGACAGCGTGGTCGCCTGCGGGCCCAACCCCCCAACCCACCGCTTAGGGGGCGCGTCCCGGCCCCCCCATCCCGCTATGGGGCTGCTTGGGGTCTGGGGGACCGCGGGGAACGCAGTGGGGTGGCGGTTTGGGGTCCTGGAAGGGTGACGGCTGAGCCTCCCAGTGAGGTCCCGGTTGGGTTCTGTTTGGGGGTCCCCGGGGGCTCTCCCAGTTTGAGTGCCCCGTGGGGCTCTATTTGGGATCCCATTGAAGTTCCAGATTGGAATCCCATTGGTATTTCTGTCTGGATTCCCACTGGGGTTCCGGATTGGCATCCCACTGTCATTCCATGGTTTCCCAGTGGGGTTCTGTTTGGGGTTCCCCTTGGGCTCCCGGTTTGGGATCTCATTGGAGTTCCAGATTGGGATCCCATGAGGTTCCAGTTTGGGATCTCATTGGAGTTCCAGATTGGGATCCCATGAGGTTCCAGTTTGGGATCTCATTGGAGTTCCAGATTGGGATCCCATGAGGTTCCAGTTTGGGATCTCATTGGAGTTCCAGATTGGGATCCCATGAGGTTCCAGTTTGGGATCTCATTGGAGTTCCAGATTGGGATCCCATGAGGTTCCAGTTTGGGATCTCATTGGAGTTCCAGATTGGGATCCCATGAGGTTCCAGTTTGGGATCTCATTGGAGTTCCAGATTGGGATCCCATGAGGTTCCAGTTTGGGATCTCATTGGAGTTCCAGACTGGGATCCCATGAGGTTCCAGTTTGGGATCTCATTGGAGTTCCAGTTTGGACTCCAATTGGAGTTCCATACTGGGATCCCACTGGGGCTCCAGATTGGTTTCTCAGTGGATTTCTCATTTGGGATCTCATTGCAGTTCTGCACTGGGTTCCCAGTGGGGTTCCACTTTGGTTTCCCAGCAGGGTTCCACTTGGGGTTCCCCTTGTGTTTGAATTTGGGATCCCATTGAAGTTCCAGATGGGGATCCCATTGCGGTTCCTGTTTGGGATCCCGTTGGAGCTCCACTTCGGACTCCCGCCGGGGTTCGGTTTCCCATTGGGGTTCCATCTGAGGCTCCACGTGGGGCTCACCTCGGTGCGCGCCAGCTCGTCGGCGAGGCGCCGGTTGTGCCTCCCGGTGTCTTCGGCCTCCTGCGCCTTCCGGTCGTAACTGCGCGCCAACTCCTCCAGCGCCGCCAGCACCTCCGCCACCTCGGCACGCGCTGCGCCGTGCTCCGCACGCAGAGCCGCCAGCTCCCGCCGCGCCGCCTCGCCGCCGCCCCGCGCCGCCGCCAGCACCTGGGGGAGGGGGGGTCCAGAGGGGTCCCGGGGGTCAGAGGGGTTCCCAAAACGGTCAGGGTGGGGGTCCTGGGGTGGTCGGGGTGTGGGTAACGGGGGGTCCTTGGGGTCAGGATGGGCTCTCGGGGTCAGGGTGGGGGTCCTGGGGTGGTTGGGGTGTGGGTAACGGGGGGTCCTTGAGGTCAGGGTGGGCTCTCGGGGGTCAGGGTGGGGGTCCCAAGAGGGGCCCTGGAGGTCAAGGAGGTCAGAGGTCACAGCTGGGGTCCCACAGTGGTCAGGATGGGGGTCCTGGGGCGGTACTAAAGGTCACGAAAGGGTCTTGGGGGTCAGGGTGGGGGTCACAGAGCGGTCGGGGTGCGGGTAACGGGGGGTCCTTGAGGTCAAGGAGGGCTCTCGGGGGTCAGGGTGGGGGTCCTGGGGTGGTCGGGGTGTGGGTAACGGGGAGTCCTTGAGGTCAGGGTGGGCTCTTGGGGGTCAGGGTGGGGGTCCCAAGAGGGGTCCTGGAGGTCAAGGAGGTCAGAGGTCACAGTTGGGGTCCCACAGTGGTCAGGATGGGGGTCCTGGGGCGGTACTAAAGGTCATGAAAGGGTCTTGGGGGTCAGGATGGGGGTCACAGAGCGGTCGGGGTGTGGGTAATGGGGGGTCCTTGAGGTCAGGGTGGGCTCTCGGGGGTCAGGGTGGGGGTCCCAAGAGGGGTCCTGGAGGTCAAGGAGGTCAGAGGTCACAGTTGGGGTCCCACAGTGGTCAGGGTGAGGGTCCCAAGAGAGGGCGGTGCTAAAGGTCATGAAAGGGTCTCGGGGGTCAGGATGGGGGTCCTGGGGCGGTACTAAAGGTCACAAAAGGGTCTTGGGGGTCAGGGTGGGGGTCACAGAGCGGTCGGGGTGCGGGTAACGGGGGGTCCTTGAGGTCAAGGAGGGCTCTCGGGGGTCAGGGTGGGGGTCCTGGGGTGGTCGGGGTGTGGGTAACGGGGGGTCCTTGAGGTCAGGGTGGGGGTCCCAAGAGGGGGCCTGGAGGTCAAGGAGGTCAGAGGTCACAGTTGGGGTCCCACAGTGGTCAGGATGGGGGTCCTGGGGCGGTACTAAAGGTCATGAAAGGGTCTTGGGGGTCAGGATGGGGGTCACAGAGCGGTCGGGGTGTGGGTAATGGGGGGTCCTTGAGGTCAAGGAGGGCTCTCGGGGGTCAGGGTGGGGGTCCTGGGGTGGTCGGGGTGTGGGTAACGGGGGGTCCTTGAGGTCAGGATGGGCTCTCGGGGGTCAGGGTGGGGGTCCCAAGAGGGGTCCTGGAGGTCAAGGAGGTCAGAGGTCACAGTTGGGATCCCACAGTGGTCAGGGTGAGGGTCCCAAGAGAGGGCGGTGCTAAAGGTCATGAAAGGGTCTCGGGGGTCAGGGTGGGGGTCCTGGGGTGGTCAGGGTGTGGGTAACGGGGGGTCCTTGAGGTCAGGGTGGGGGTCCCAAGAGGGGCCCTGGAGGTCAAGGAGGTCAGAGATCATGGTTGGGGTCCCACAGTGGTCAGGATGGGGGTCCTGGGGCGGTACTAAAGGTCATGAAAGGGTACTATGGGGTATCTGGGGGTCAAGAGGGGCAGAGGACAGGGAGGGTTCCCACAAGTCAGGGTGGGAGTCCCAAAGTGGCCCAAATGGGGATTCCCAGAGGGTCCCAATGGTCAGAGGGGTCCCGAAGTGGTCGTGGTGGGGGTCCCAGGGAGTCGGAGAGGTCAGAGAGGGGACCCAGGGGTCAGCGTCGGGGCCACAGAGTGGCCGGGGGGGGGGTCCCCAGAAGGGTCCCAGGGATCAGGTGGGGTCGGAGGTCACGGCTGGGGTCCCAGAGTTGTCACAGTGGGGGTCCCAGAGGGTCCCAGATGTTGGAGGGGTCCCAAAGTGGTTGGGGTGGGGGTCCTAATTGGGGTCCCAGAGGTCAGGGTGGGGGCACGGGAGGGGTCCTGGAGGTCTGGGAGGGTTCTCAGGTGTCAGAGTGGGGGTCCCAGAGGGTCTCCAGGGGTTGGAAGGACCCAGAGGTCACGGTGGGAGTCCCATGGGGGTCAGGGTGGGGTCTCTGGGGCGTCCCAGGGGTCAAGGAAGGGCCTTGGGGGGGGGGGGGCAGTGGGGTCGGGGGGGTACAAAGGGGATGGGGAGGAGGGAGGGCTCAGGGTTTGGGGTGGGGGTCTCAGAGAGATTCCAGCGGGGTTGGGGGGGGCTCTGGTGGGTTTGGGATCCGCCAGAGGGCGATGGGGGCCGGGGGGTCCCACCTCCTCCTGGTCCAGCATCTGCTGCTTCAGCTTCTCCATCAGCTGGCTCTGCTGGTTGATCTCATCGTCCTGGGGGGGGCACAGGGAGGGGGGTGGGTGGGGGTCCCGCGTGCCCGGGGAGGTCCGGAGGGGGGGCGGGTCCGGGGGATGCCCCACCTTATCGTCCAGCTGCTTGTACAGCTTACGGATCTCCTCCTCGTATTTGTGCCGCTCCTCCTCGGAGATGTGGATGACGATGGAGGAGCTGTTGCCGTTGTCGGTGCGGGGGGGTTCGCCGCCCGCCCCCCCCCCGGCGCTGCCCCTCTCCCCCTCCGCTCTCCGTCTCCGTCTCCGTCCCGCTCAGCTGCTCCGTTTCAGGCACGGCCTCCCCTGCGGGCGCAGCGCCGTCCGACCTCCGCTTTTGGGGAAGGGGTGGGGGGTCCCCGCAGCGCCCCTCACCGCTGCGCCATCGGCTCAGCTCCGCTTCCAGGCGGGCGATGGTTTCCTTCAGCGCTTTGTTCTTCTCCTTCTCCTTCTCGTACTTCTTCTTCCACTGCTCCGCCGTCAGCTCCAGGTTGACGGACGCGCTGTTCTTGATGGTCTTTGCCCTTCGCGGGGGGGTCCTCCGCTGTCAAACCCCCCCACCTCCCCCCCCCCCCCTCGGCCCGCTGCCCCCCCACCCCAAAGGGAACTGCAGGAGGGGGTCCCGGGGGCGCAGAGGCTCCGCCTGTGGGGTTTGGGGTCGTGGGGGGGCGGTGGGGGGAGGGAGCGCCGTAAGGGGGCAATGGGGTGCGGGGTGCGGCTGGGGTGAAATCAGTGCAGGAGGGCGTTGGGGTCGGGGCGCAGCGGGTTATGGGGTGCCATTGGGGTGCAGCGGGTCATAGGGTGTCACTGGGGTGCAATGCGTTACGGGGTGCTATAGGGGTGCAGTGGGTTACGGGGTGCTATAGGGGAGCAGAGGGTTATGGGGTGTCATGAGGATGCAGAGGGTTATGGGGGACTTTGGGGTGCAATGGGTTACGCGGTGCTATAGAGGTGTAGCAGGTTATGGGGTGCCAATGGGGTGCAGAGGGTTATAGGGTACTTTGGGGTACAATGGGCCATGGGGTGCTATAGGGGAGCAGTGGATTATGGGGTGCTAAAGGAGTGCAGTAGGTTATGGGGTGTCATTGGAGTGCAGTGGGTCATGGGGTGCTATTGGGGAGGAGAGGGTTATGGGGTGCTATTGGGGTGCAATGGGTGTAGGGAATGACATTGGGGTGCGGTGGGTTATGGGATGCTATTGAACTACAAGGGGTCACGGGGTGTTAGTGGGACATAGTGGGTCATGGCGTGCTTTGGGGTGCAGTGAGTTGTGGAGTGCTGCAGTGGGTTATGGGGTGTGATAGGGGTGCGGTGAGTCATGGGGTGCTATAGGGGGGGGCAGCAGGTTATGGGGTGCCATTGGGTTATAATGGGTCTTGGAGTGCCACTGGGGTGCAATGAGTGTATGGGACGTCATTGGAGAGCAGGTGCTTATGGGGTGCAGTGGGTCATGGGGTGCTATAGGGGGGTAATGGGTTGTGGGGTGCCATTGGGGTGCAGCAGGTTATGGGGTGCTATTTGGGGTGCAGAGGGCTATGAGTTGCTTTGGGGTGCAGAGGGTTATGGGGTGCTATGCGGGGTGCAGCGGGTTATGGGGTGCTATGCGGGGTGCAGAGAGCTATGAGTTGCTTTGGGGTGCAGCAGGTTATGGGGTGCTATTTGGGGTGCAGAGGGCTATGAGTTGCTTTGGGGTGCAGAGGGTTATGGGGTGCTATGTGGGGTGCAGCGGGTTATGGGGTGCTATTTGGGGTGCAGAGGGCTATGAGTTGCTTTGGGGTGCAGAGGGTTATGGGGTGCTATTTGGGGTGCAGTGGGTTATGGGGTGCTATGCGGGGTGCAGAGGGCTATGAGTTGCTTTGGGGTGCAGAGGGTTATGGGGTGCTATTTGGGGTGCAGAGGGCTATGAGTTGCTTTGGGGTGCAGAGGGTTATGGGGTGCTATGTGGGGTGCAGCGGGTTATGGGGTGCTATTTGGGGTGCAGAGGGCTATGAGTTGCTTTGGGGTGCAGAGGGTTATGGGGTGCTATTTGGGGTGCAGTGGGTTATGGGGTGCTATGCGGGGTGCAGAGGGCTATGAGTTGCTTTGGGGTGCAGAGGGTTATGGGGTGCTATTTGGGGTGCAGAGGGCTATGAGTTGCTTTGGGGTGCAGAGGGTTATGGGGTGCTATGTGGGGTGCAGAGGGCTATGAGTTGCTTTGGGGTGCAGAGGGTTATGGGGTGCTATGCAGGGTGCAGCGGGTTATGGGGTGCTATTTGGGGTGCAGAGAGCTATGAGTTGCTTTGGGGTGCAGAGGGTTATGGGGTGCTATTTGGGGTGCAGAGGGTTATGGGGTGCTATGCGGGGTGCAGCGGGTTATGGGGTGCTATTTGGGGTGCAGAGGGCTATGAGTTGCTTTGGGGTGCAGAGGCTTATGGGGTGCTATGTGGGGTGCAGCGGGTTATGGGGTGCTATAGGGGGGCAGTGGGTTACGGGGGTGCCGATGAACTGCAGCGGGCGCAGCGGTGCCATTGGGTTGCAATGGGTGCAGTGCAGCGGGTGCTGCCGGGGCGCACGCGTGGGGGGCTCTGGGTCGGGGGGAGCCGTGGGCTGGGGCTGCCATTGGTGTGGGGCTGAGCTGTGGGGTGCCCCCCCCGTACCGCTGCCCGAACATAAGCGTGGATTTGGTCTCGGCGTCGTTGTAGCTGGAGGGGGAGCAGCAGATGAACATGGTGGTGCGGCAGTTCCCCCCCAGCGAGTCCTGCAGGATGCGCGTCATCTTGCTGTCCCGGTACGGCACGTACGCCTTCTGCGGGGGCACGGCGGCACTCAGGGGCGGGGGGGGGACGGTGTGGGGTGGGGGTGTGGGGTGGGGCTGTGGGCTGTGGGTCTCACTGTGCCCTCCGCCAGCGCTGAGATGACGTTGCCCCAGCGCCGATAGTGACTTGTTGATGTTCTTGGCCTCGTCCAGCACTGCGCCCTCCGCGCCCGTCTTGCTGACCTGTGGGGCCGCGACTCAGAGCCCAACACGGACCTCCAATACAAAGACCCCCGACCAGAAGATACCCCAAACCCAAGGCACCCCAACTCGAAGGTCGCCCCAACCCAATCATCGCAATCCCAAACATCCCCCAACACAAAGCCCTCTAACCCAAACATCTCCCAACACAGAGACCCCCAATAAGAAGACGTCCCAACCCAAAGACCCCCCAAACCCAAAGACCACCCACAGAAATCACCCCCAACCTAAAGACCCTCCAACCCAAACACCCTCAACTCAAAGACCCCAAACCCAAAATTCCCACCCCGAAGACCTCCAACGCAAACATCCCCCCAATCCAAAGACCCCAAAAACCCAAAGGCCACCCAACAAAAAGACTCCCCAACCCAACCCCCCCCCCATCCCAAACACTCCCACCCCAAAGACCCCCAACCCAAACACACACACACTAAAGACGCCCAACTCAAAAATTCTAAACCCAAAGACCTCCAACCCAAACGCCCCCCAACCCAAAGATCCCCCCAACTCAAACACCCCAAACCCAAGGACCCTTCAACACAATGACCCCCGACCAGAAGATATCCCAACCCCAAGTCACCCCAACTCAAAGATCGCCCCGACCCAATCATCGCAAACCCAAAGACCCTCAAACCCAAAGACCCACAACTTAAAGACCCCCCAACCCAAACACCCCCCTAACCCAAAGACCCCCAAACTAAAGACCCCTAACCCAAAGATGACCCAATCTCAAAACCCTCAACCTGAACATCCCCCAACCCAAACTTTTCCCAACAACAGGCCCCAACCCCAACAGGCCCCCAACCCGAAGCCCCCCCACCACAGCCCCCCAGCCCCCCACCTTCTCGCTCCCAGCCAGGTCAACCAGGTAGAGCTTCCCGCTGAGCTTCTGCTCCGTCTCCACGTTCTCCTGCTTGATGTTGATGAGGAAGATGCTGTGGCTGCGGGAGCTGTGCTCGTTCATGTCTGTGGGGACATGGCGGACGGGGGGGGGGGGGAGGGCTGCATCACTCTGAAGACCCCACAGACCCCCAGAGTGCCCCAAGGCCCCCCCAGCGCCTCAGGGGTTCGGCAGCACCGTGGGACCCCACAGCGCCACAGGGATCCCACAAACCCCGGTGACGCATAGGAACCCTATGCAGTGCCTCAGGGACCCCTCCGGGATCAGATCCTATAGTGCCCCAAGGACCCCATTGCACCCCAGAGACGTCCAGGGACCCCAGGGTAGCCCAATGACCCCCAGGAGCCCTACAGCATCCCAGGGATCCCCACAGTACCTCAAAGACCCTTAGGGACCCCCATGGTGCCCCAGTGACCTCCAGGGACCCCCAGAGCACCCCGGGGACCCCCAGGGATCCCCACAGCACCCCAATGACCCCCCAGGGACTCCACGGTGCCTCAGAGACCCCACAGTGCCCCAGTAGCCCCCAGAGACCCCATGGTACCCCAACAACCCCCCCAGGACCCCCCTCCCCCCCCCCCGTTGCCCCAGGAACACTGCTGGGACCCCACAACCCCAGTGGCACAGCTCACATTCCCCACAGCGCCCCACAATCCTCCCTGCTGCCTCTATGGTGCTTTCGGGACCCCCAGGACCCCCCGGGGACCTTCCAGGGCACCCACTATGGCAGGAACCACCCCCAGCAGCCCCCCACCCCCACCCCGCGTCCCCATAACGTCCTCATATCCCAGTGCCCCCACGATGTCCCCATATCCCCACGATGTCCCGCAACGTCCCCATATCCCCACATCCCCACGATATCCCCATGATGTCCTCACGCCCCCACGTCCCTGTGATGCCCCTGTGACGTCCGCACGGCCCCATATCCCCACACCCCCACAACGTCCCCGTGTCCTTGCGACGTCCCCCCCCCCGTCCCGGCGCTGTCCCGCACTCACTGGTGACGGCCACGTGCCGGTTGGACTTCCCCTCGTCGATGACATCCAGGATCTCTTCGGGGCTGGAGACAAAGCGCTCCGTGCAGCCCTGGGGGGGAGCGGGGTCAGAACCCCACCCGTCTGTGGGGCCGCCCCCCCGGGACCTCCCCCCCCCCCCGGGACCTCCACCTTGACGTAGGGGACGCGGTTCTTGTCCTCGTGCACCGACAGGTTGGTCTTGGTCACTGCGGGGGGGCGCGGTGGTGACACCCCCGGAACGCGTCCTGGGAGCTCCCAGTGCCTCCCAGTATCCACCCAGTGCCTCCCAGTACGCGCCCACTGCTTCCCAGTGCCTCCCAGCATCCACCCGGTGCCTCCCAGTGCCTCCCAGTACGCACCCACTGCTTCCCAGTGCCTCCCAGTATCCACCCGGTGCCTCCCAGTGCCTCCCAGTATGCGCCCACTGCTTCCCAGTGCCTCCCAGCATCCACCTGGTGCCTCCCAGTGCCTCCCAATACACACCCACTGCTTCCCAGTGCCTCCCAGTGCCTCCCAGCATCCACCCGGTGCCTCCCAGTGCCTCCCAATACGCACCCACTGCTTCCCAGTGCCTCCCAGTGCCTCCCAGTACGCACCCACTGCTTCCCAGTGCCTCCCAGTATCCACCCAGTGCCTCCCAGTGCCTCCCAGTACGCACCCACTGCTTCCCAGTGCCTCCCAGTATCCACCCGGTGCCCCCCAGTATGCGCCCACTGCTTCCCAGTGCCTCCCAGTATCCACCCGGTGCCTCCCAGTGCCTCCCAATACGCACCCACTGCTTCCCAGTGCCTCCCAGTGCCTCCCAGTATCCACCCGGTGCCTCCCAGTGCCTCCCAGTACGCACCCACTGCTTCCCAGTGCCTCCCAGTGCCTCCCAGCATCCACCCGGTGCCTCCCAGTGCCTCCCAGTACACACCCACTGCTTCCCAGTGCCTCCCAGTATCCACCCAGTGCCTCCCAGTGCCTCCCAGTACGCACCCACTGCTTCCCAGTGCCTCCCAGTATCCACCCGGTGCCTCCCAGTACGCACCCACTGCTTCCCAGTGCCTCCCAGCATCCACCCGGTGCCTCCCAGTGCCTCCCAGTATGCACCCACTGCTTCCCAGTGCCTCCCAGTGCCTCCCAGTATCCACCCGGTGCCTCCCAGTGCCTCCCAGTACGCACCCACTGCTTCCCAGTGCCTCCCAGTGCCTCCCAGCATCCACCCGGTGCCTCCCAGTGCCTCCCAGTACACACCCACTGCTTCCCAGTGCCTCCCAGTATCCACCCAGTGCCTCCCAGTGCCTCCCAGTACGCACCCACTGCTTCCCAGTGCCTCCCAGTATCCACCCGGTGCCTCCCAGTACGCACCCACTGCTTCCCAGTGCCTCCCAGCATCCACCCGGTGCCTCCCAGTGCCTCCCAGTATGCACCCACTGCTTCCCAGTGCCTCCCAGTGCCTCCCAGCATCCACCCGGTGCCTCCCAGTGCCTCCCAGTACGCACCCACTGCTTCCCAGTGCCTCCCAGTGCCTCCCAGCATCCACCCGGTGCCTCCCAGTGCCTCCCAGTACGCACCCACTGCTTCCCAGTGCCTCCCAGCATCCACCCGGTGCCTCCCAGTGCCTCCCAGTATGCACCCACTGCTTCCCAGTGCCTCCCAGTGCCTCCCAGTATCCACCCGGTGCCTCCCAGTGCCTCCCAGTATGCGCCCACTGCTTCCCAGTGCCTCCCAGTATCCACCCGGTGCCTCCCAGTATGCGCCCACTGCTTCCCAGTGCCTCCCAGTATCCACCCGGTGCCTCCCAGTGCCTCCCAGTACGCACCCACTGCTTCCCAGTGCCTCCCAGTATCCACCCGGTGCCTCCCAGTGCCTCCCAATACACACCCACTGCTTCCCAGTGCCTCCCAGTATCCACCCGGTGCCTCCCAGTATGCGCCCACTGCTTCCCAGTGCCTCCCAGCATCCACCCGGTGCCTCCCAGTGCCTCCCAATACGCACCCACTGCTTCCCAGTGCCTCCCAGTGCCTCCCAGTATCCACCCAGTGCCTCCCAGTGCCTCCCAGTACGCACCCACTGCTTCCCAGTGCCTCCCAGTATCCACCTGGTGCCTCCCAGTGCCTCCCAGTACACACCCACTGCTTCCCAGTGCCTCCCAGTGCCTCCCAGTATCCACCCGGTGCCTCCCAGTGCCTCCCAGTACGCACCCACTGCTTCCCAGTGCCTCCCAGTATCCACCCGGTGCTCCCCAATACACATCCCCCGGCTTCCCAGTGCCTCCCAGTATCCATCCACTGCTCCCCAGTACCCCCCCGGTACCTTCTTGTGCCCCCCAGTGCTCATCCACTGCCTCCATTAAACACCCACTGCTTCCCAGTGCCCCCCAGTGCCCCCAGTGCCACCTCCCAGTCCCCTCCAGTACCCCCCCACACTCAGTGCCTCCCGGTGCCCCCAGTGCCCCCAGTACCCCCCAGTATCCTCCCAGCCCCCCCCAGTGCCTTGCAGTCCCCCCAGGTGCTCCCCCAGTCCCTTCCCAGTGCCGCTCAGTCCCCCCCACTGTCCCCCAGTCCCCCCCAGTGCCACCCTCGTGCCCCCCTGAGCACACTTCAGTGCCCTCCAGTCCCCCCAGTGCCCCCCCAGTGCCCCCCAGGGCCCCCCCAGTACTCCACACTGCCCCCCCAGTACTCTCCAGTACTCCAATTCCCCCCCCCAGTACTCTCCAGCATCCCCCCCATCCCCACCCGATCCCCCCCACTTCCCCCCCAGCGCTTCCTCAGTTCCTCCTCAGTCTCTCCCACTCCTCTCCAGTACCCCCCAGCACCCCCCCGGTACCCCCCCAGTCTCCATCAGCCCCCCCCAGTTCCCCCCCCAGCCCCCCCCCCCGTGCCCCCCACTCACTGTCCAGCAGATCCCGGATCTTATCCAGATAAATTTCAAAGTAGGAAACCTGGCAGGAGGGATTCAGGCATCACCCAGGGGGAGGGGGGGGGGGGGGGGGTCCGGGTCCCGACCTCCCAGTGCTCCCAGTTCCCCCAGTGCCCCCCCCCCCCTCCCACCTTGATGTGGAACTCGAGGTTCTCATCCATGGCGTAGATGTGGTTGAAGATGTCCTGAGCGATGCGGGGGATGATGCCCATCTGCTGGGGGTCATGCAGCTTCCCCTGGGGGATGGCGGGGGGGGTCACCCGGGGGGGGGAACTGAGGACCCCCCCGCTTCGCCCCCCCCCCCCCCCGCAACCCCCGACTCCTCACCTCCATCGTGTGGGTTTTCCCCGACGATGTCTGCCCGTAGGCGAAGATGGTGCCGTTGTACCCCGCCAGCACATCTGGGGGGGGGGGGGGGGGGGGGCAGTGAACGGAGCCCCCGGGGACCCCCCAGGGATCTCACGGAGCCCCAGAGCCCGAGAGACCCCCCCATCCTACGGACCCCACCATGCCCTGCTGAGCCCCCAGGCATTCAGACCCCCCCATCCTACAGACCCCCTAAACCCTGCAGGTCCCCCTCATATCCTATGCCCCCCCCGCCACATCCTACAGAGACCCCCAAAACCCACAGACCCCCCTCACATCCTACAGACTCCCCCAGCCCTGCAGACCCCCCCAAAATCTGCAGACCCCCTCCCAAACCCCTGCAGAACCCCACAGTCTGCAGACCCCCTTCACATCCTACAGACCCCTGCCCAGCTTTGCAGACCCCCTCGAGCCCTGCAGACCCCCCCAACCTACAACCCCCCCAACCCCTGCAGCCCCCCCACATCATATAGACCCCCCCCAGCCCTCCAGATCCCCCCACAACCTGCAGACCCCCCCCACATCCTACAGCCCCCTCACATCCTATAGACCCCCCTCAGCTCTGTAGATCCCCCCACATCCTGCAGACTCCCCCCCAACCTGCAGACCCCCCCAACCCATCCTACGCCCCCCCAGCCCTGCAGACCCCCCCCCCCCAACCTGCAGACCCCCCCAACCTAAAGCCTCCCAACGCCTGCAACCCCCCCCCAGCCCTGCAGACCCCCCCCAACCTAAAGCCCCCCAATCCCTGCAGACCCCCCCCACCCCTGCAGACCCCCCCCCAACCTGCAGACCCCCACAGCCTAAAGCCTCCCAATCCCTGCAGACCCCCCCCAGCCCTGCAGACCCCCCCCACAACCTGCAGACCCCCACAGCCTAAAGCCCCCCAATCCCTGCAGACCCCCCCCAGCCCTGCAGACCCCCCCCACACCCTATAGACCCCCCCCAATCCCTGCAGACCCCCCCCAGCCCTGCAGACCCCCCCAACCTAAAGCCCCCCAATCCCTGCAGACCCCCCCCAGCCCTGCAGAGCCCCCCCGCCCCCCCCGCCCCCTCACCCTTGACGATCTGCATGGCGCAGGCGCGGTACACCTGCTCCTGCGTGGTGTTGGGGGGGAAGACGCGGTCGAAGACGTAGGGTTTGCCCTGGGGGGGGAGGGAAGGGGGGGGAAATACGTCGGGAGGTGTTCAGCGGAGACCCCCTGAAGGGGCTGCGCCCCCCCCCCGCCGGGGGCTGTTGGTACGTTCCGGTTGATCCCAGTAAGGGCGATTCGCCACCCCCCCCTTTACCTCCCCCAACCCCACCACGTATCCCTCATTTACCCCACAGCCCCCACCCCCACACCTCCCAAATACCCCATATACCCCCACACCCCCATATGCCCCCAAATACCCCACCCCCACCCCACACCCCCCCAACACTCTCAATACCACAGTCCCCCCCCACAGCCCCTCCCCCATATACACCCCCCCACCCCCTATACACCCACTAGAACCCCACAGACTCCACGTGGGGAGAGCAGGGAATATGGAAGTTTATGGGGTTTGTGGGACCCCTAAGGGATATGGGGATGTACGGCGGGTAGGGAGGGATATAGGGATGTGGGGTATATAGGGGATGGGGGGGGTTATGGGCATAGGGAGGGATATAGGGCAAATAGAGGATATGGGGCATGTGGGCAGTTTGGAGGGATATAGGGCTGAGTAGGGAGATAGAGGGTATATAAGGTTTGCAGGGGATATGGGGCAGTATGGGGGATATGGGGATGAAAGTAGGATTACAGGGTGTATGGGAAAAATGGGGGACGTGGGGGGCTATGGGGTGTATGGGGGTTATATGAGGATTATGGGGTGTACAGAGGATGTGGGAGATGTGGGGGTATGAGATGTATAGGGGATATGGGGTGTATGGGAAATCTGGGGGTTACGGGGAGTATATGCGGTCTGGGGTCTATAAGGGGTCTGTCTGAGAGTGTGTGGGGTGGGAGGGTTTGTGGGGTGGTATGGGGGCTCAGGGGATCCATGGGGAGGTATGGGGGTGGAAGATGGGGCCGGGGGTTTGTGGGGGAAGAGAATGGGGGTATATGGGGTCTGTGGGGGAGAGTATGGGGGTATGTGGCGGTCCAAGAGGAAGTGTATGAGGTCTATGGGGTCTTTGGGGAGAGGATGGGGGCCTATGGAGAAGTGTAAAGGGGTATATGGGGGCAGTGGAGATGTGTTTGGGGTCTATGGGGCCCATGGAGGTTTATGGGGGGGCTGTGGGGGATGTGGGGTCTGTGGGAGCATAGGGAAGCTTATGAGGGGCTCTGTGGGGGTTTCCAACGGGTGTAGAGGGCAGGGACCCCTCTGCCCACACACACCCCATAGCCCCCACAGCCCCTCCTCACACTCCGTACGTCCCTATTGCTGCCCCACACCCCCTACAGATCCCATAGGGTCCCACACACTCCCTCAGTCCCCAGAGCCCCTCCGACCCTACACAACCCCCCTCGCCCCCTCATCGCCCTCCGCACACCCCCCATAGTATAGCTGCCCCATAGACCCTATAGATCCCCCCAGATCCCCTCCAGACTCCAACAGACCCCACACCCCCTAAACCCCCACAGACTCCCATACCCCCCAGCTCCCCTACGTACCACACAGATCCTTCTGTCCCCCCTAAACTGCCCCACAGACCCACAAAGACACCTCCAGCCCTCCCATACCCTCCCATCCACCCCATATCCCCCATGCCCCCCATATCCCTTACCCACTCCCATCCACCCCATATCCCCTATATGCCCCATATCCCCCACACACCCCACATTCCCCATCCCCCCTGTACCCCTATATCTCCTCACATTCCCCATCCTCCCCCTGTCCCCCCTATGCTCCCATATCCCTTATATCCCCCCATCCCCCATCCAGCCCATACACCCTATAACCCACAGATCCCTCATATTGTCTCACACTCCCCTATGCCTCCCACATCCCCCATACCCCTCCATATCCCCTATACCCCCCATCCACCTCGCACCTCCTAGAACCCCCAGATCCCCATATCCCCCAACCTCTCATATGCCCTATAACTCTCCATTCTCCCCATATCCCCCATATCTCCCCACCCCCCCCATATCCCCTATAGCCCCCATACGCCCCATACCCCCATCCACCGTCTACTCCCTACGGCCCCCATATCCCCACATCCCCCACCCCCCTATATTCTCTATGACCTCCATATATCCCATGCTCCACATCCCTCATTAACCCCCATATCCTCATCCACCCCATGCCCCCCATATCCACCCCCCCATATCCCTCATGTCGTCCATACTCTCTCCCAACTCATACCTCCATGACCTCCATACCCCCATGCCCTCCATATCCCCCACATCCCTCACCCCCCATATTCCCCATACCCCCATACCCCAACTCCATATACCCTATCACTACCGTATCTCACCCCCCACTCCCCTATAACCCTTCATATCCCCTTCCGTACCCTCATGCCCCCCCCCGTCCCCCACCCCATCTCCCCTATAAGCCCCATCTCCCCTATAAGCCCCATCTCCCCTACAACCCCCATATCCACCCCCCCATATCCACCCTCCCATTCCCCGCCCGCCGGGAGCTGTCCATCTCCGTGGTGCTGAAGGTCCGCAGCCGCCCCGGGACCGCCGGGACCCCCCCCGGGGATTCGGGGACACGGGGGTACAGCGGGGGAGGGGTCTCGGCCGCAGCCCCCCCGCCGTCCCCGAGTTCTCCCGGCCCCGCAGCACCCCGCAATGCGCCGGCACAGCGGCACCGCACAGCAGCGCGCCGTGGCCCCCCCTCCCCCGCAGGATTTCTGCTTTACGAACCCCAAAGGAACCGGATGGGACCACTGAGACCCCCCCCCCCCCATTCATGGGAACCCCCCTCATTCATCAGATCCCTCCATTCAGGAGAACCCCACACAGGAGACCCCCCCCCCCTTTCAGAAGACACCCCCAAGTCAGGGGAGCACCCCTATTCAGTGACCCCCCCGTTCTGAGCACACCCCCTCGCTCAGAGGACCCCCTATGCAGGAGAGCCCCCTCCACGCATTGAGCCCCACATATCGGGGGGGCTGTTGTGTGTGTGTGTGTGTGGGGGGGGGTGGTTGGCCTCCACCCCTGACCCCCCCAGCCCGGTTTACCCCTAGGGGGGGCCCCGGCACTAACAAAGGGCCGCAGCTGGTGGGGAGGGGAGGGGAGGGGGGGGGGCAGATCTGCGGCAAACGCCCCTCCCCCCGGGACACCCCTTTGGGGCTGATGGTGCGGGGGGAGTGGGGGGGAGCGAGGCAGCCCTTCTCGGAGCTGAGGGCTCATTGTAAACAACGCCCCCCCCCCCCCCCCCCCCCCCCCCCCCCCTCAGTCACTGGGACAGACTGGGAGAAATGGGAGCAAAGCAGTGAGTGGGGGGGGGGGGGGGGGGGGAGAGGGGGATGTTTTGGGCACCATCTCCAGCGGCCACACCCTGACCAACCCCCACGCCGCCATTACCTGCCCCCCCCCCCCCCCCCCCTCCCGCAGAATGACCCCCCAACATCAATACTGCCCCTCATCTCCCCCCCCCCCCCCACTTCTCCATCTCTCCCCCCTCCGCCGCAGAGCCCCCGCTCCCCAAAATACCACCAGATCTAAAGACGAAGGCGGGAGCGGGGGGGCCCCGATCCCATCCCGCCCCTCCCCGACTCACCCCCACCACCACGCTGTCATCGCCCTGGAAGACGGGCAGGAAGCGATCCCCCCGCAGGATCTCCGCCTGGTTCAGGGGCCGAAAGCGGCACAGCACCTTAATGCTGCACTCGGCGCCGGGCTCCGCCATGCCGGGGGGCGGGGGGGGGGTGCGGGAGAGACGGAAAGGTGCGGGTGGCCCCACGAGGGTGCGGGCGGTACCCAGAGGGACCGGAGGGGAGGAGGGGGTGCACCTGAGGGTGCGGGATCCCGTGGGATCCCGGTCAGAGATGCGGGGTGCGGAGCGATCCCCGACGATGCGGGGTCCTGCCGGGGTTCTGCTCCGGGGTGCGGGGCGGTACCCGGGATGCGGGATCCTCAGGGATGCGGGTGCTGCCCGGGCGCTGGGCGGTATCCCGGGATGCGGGATGGCACTCGGGTACCCGGGGGTGAAGAACGCAGCTCCGAGGATGCGGGGCGGCCCCAGAGATGCTGCCCGGGGATGCGGAGTTCTTCAGCGGGCGGTACCCAAAGGCTGAAGGATGGCAGCCGGGGCTGCGGGGCGGCGTCAATGCGGGGATGCGGTTCGGGGATGCGGTTCGGGGATGCGGTTCGGGGATGCGGGATGCTGAAGGTGGCGGCGCGGCCCGGGATGCTCCGCAGCGCTGCAGCCGCTTCTGTCACCGCGTCGCTGTCGCCACTGCAGCGCCGGCACCGGAGGTGGGGGGGTGGGAAAAAGGGGGGGGGAGGGGGGGGCAGAGAGGCGGCCCCCCCCCCCCCCCGCGTCACGCCCTCCCCTCTCCCCCCCCCGTTAAGGAGGAGCTGCCCTTAAGGTGGACAGAGGTGGGGGTGGGGGGGGGGGCGGGGGGATGAGGAGTGCCCCCAGAATGCTGATTCATGGGGGGGGGGGGACGGGAGACGGACACGACGACGTCTGAGTTCTCATTGTAATGCGGGGGGGGGGGGGCGCTTCCCAGAGGCCTTTCCGGGGGTCTCGGAGCCGGGCCAGACTCCCCCCCTCCCCCCACCCCCTCAGCGGCTCTGAGTCACGGCCCCCCGCCACATCCTTCTCCCCACCCCGCGTCCTTGGGGGTCCGACGGGGACGAACGACCACCGGGCACTCCCTCGTTCCCCCCCCCCACCCGCGTCCCTCCCATGCGACCCCCCCCGGCTCTCAGCAGCGTAACCCCCCTCCGTGCACCCCCCATTCCTGTCTTGCATCTCCCCCACGTCCCCCCATATGCCCCCGTTCCCCACCCGTGCGTCTCCCCACGTTTCCCACCCCCCCGTGCCCCCCCACGCCCGTATCGCCCACCGCTGTGCCCCCCATGGCCCCCCCGTGAGGACCCCTCACGTCCTCCTGCCCCACCTGCCTTCCCCCCCACACCCCCCCCGTGCCCCATATCCACCCCGTGTGCCCCCTCCGTGTTCCTATGCTCCCCACCAGTGCACCCCCCCCATGGCGCCCCCTGTAGCCCCCATATCCCACTGCTCCCCACTCGTGAGCACCCACCCCATACTCCCATGCCCTCCCGCGTCCCCCCGTTCCCCCTAATGTGCCCCCGGTGTGCCGCCGTCCCCCCCCATCCCCTCCCCATGCCCCCCCCCCCCCCCCCCCCAGAGTACCCCTTCCCCGCGCGCCCCCTCCCCTCGCGGACTCCATTTCCCATCTCCGCTCGCGGCCCAACTCTCGCGAGATCTGCCCCAACCTTCGCGATCTCGGCCCCGCCCGGCCCCGCCCCCCGCCCGGCCCTGACGGCCCCCGCCGCAGCCATGGCCGACCCCAAATACGCGGACCTGCCCGGCATCGTGAGTGCGGGCTGGGGGCCGTGGGGGGGAGCTGGGAGGGGTGTGGGGCCGGCCGGTGGGGTGTGGGGACTGGGGGAGTATGTGGGGGCTGCGGGGTTGGGGCCCAACTGTAGGGTGTGGGGCGCGGCTGTGGGTGTATGGGGGGGCTGTGAGGCCCTGCTGTGGGGACTGTGGGGTATGGGGGGGCTGTGAGGCCCTGCTGTGGGGTGTGGGGGCTATGGGGTATGGGGGGGCTGTGAGGCCCTGCTGTGGGGTGTGGGGGCTGTGGGATATGGGGGGGCTTTGAGGCTGGGGCTGGTTGTGGGGTGTGGGGTGCGGCTGTGGGGTGTGGGGGGGGCTGTGGGTGTATGGGGGGGCTGTGAGGCCCTGCTGTGGGGTGTGGGGGGGCCTGTGGGGTGTGGGGGGGCTGTGAGGCCCTGCTGTGGGGTGTGGGGGCTGTGGGGTATGGGGGGGCTGTGAGGCCCTGCTGTGGGGTGTGGGGGCTATGGGGTGTGGGGGGGCTTTGAGGCTGGGGCTGGTTGTGGGGTGAGGGACCCAACTGTAGGGTGTGGGGTGTGGCTTTGGGGTGTGGGGAGGGCTGTGGGTGTATGGGGGGGCTGTGAGGCCCTGCTGTGGGGTGTGGGGGGGCTGTGAGGCCCTGCTCTGGGGTATGGGGGCTGTGGGATATGGGGGGGCTTTGAGGCTGGGGCTGGTTGTGGGGTGAGGGACCCAACTGTGGGGTATGGGGGGACTGTGGGGTTGGGGCCCGACTGTGGGGTCTGTGGGATATCAGGCCCAGTTGTGGGGTGCGTGGAGGCTGTGGGGTGGGGTGCTAGGGGGTGTGGGGCTCAACTGTGGAGTATGGGGTTTGAGTGGGGCTGTGGGGTTGAAGCCAAGTTGTGAGGTGCGGGGTCCAATTGTGGGGTGTGAGGATATGGGAAGGGTGGGGTGTGGGACTCAACTGTGGGGGGTGGGAGGTGTGGGGGCTCTGGGAGTGGGGCCCAGAGCCCCATCCCCCAATGGGGTTGAGGCCAGGCCGTGGGGTGGGGGGGCTGTGGGGTTGGGATTTGGCTGTGGGGTGCGGGGCCCAGCTGTGGGATTTTGGGGCTGTGGTGTTGAGGATGGGCTGTGGGGCGGGGGAGCTCTGGGGTTGGGGCCTGGATGTGGGGTGTGGGGGCTGTGAGGCCCAACTGTGGGGTCTGGGGGGGGCTGTGGGTGCTGGATGTGGAGTGCGGGTGTTGTGGTGTGTAGGAGCTGTGTGACCCATGTGTGGGGGGGGTTGGGGACCCAACTATGGGGTGTGGGGACTGTGGGATGTTGGGGCTGTGGAGCCTGATTGTGGGGTGCAGGGGCTGTGGGGTTGGGGTGCAGCTGTGGGGTATGGCAGCTGTGGGGCGGGGAATTGCTGGGGGGGGAACTGAGGGGGTGTGGGGAGAAATGGGGCCGTGGGCGGTGTGGGGTCAGGGGCCATGGAGGACAGGTGCCAGAGCCGCCCGTGCCCCAGGCCCGGAATGAGCCCGACGTGTACGAGACCAGCGACCTCCCCGAGGATGACCAGGCCGAGTTCGAGGCGGTGAGGCGTCCCTGGGCCGCGTGGACGGGGACGGGGGGGCCCCCCCAACCAGCCCCATGGCCGGCCCCCCAACCAGCCCCATGGCCGGCCCCCCGTGTCAGCCGTGCTGCACTGTGCTGCCCGTGCCGTGGCTCTGTGCTGGCAGTGGTGCTGATGGTTGCGCCGCTGTCTGCCCGGCGCTGCGCTGGGTGGGGGTCAGTGTGGGCGGTGGGACACAGAGGGGTACATAACCCTCAGTGGGGTACGGTGAACCCCGCCCCCAAACCACGCGCTCCTCTCCGTCGGCAGGCGTGGGGCTGTGGGATGAGCCCCCCCGGCTCTCTGCCCTCCGTGGGGCCGCCCCCTCTGCCCCCCCCCCCCCCCCCACTGTTCCCGGCTCTGCACGGAACTGACCGCAGTTTTCCCCCCCCCGCTCCCCCCCGCCTGGACGCTAGTTTGCACAAGTAAGCCCTGCTGCTGCCGCTTCTCATTGCATGCCCTTCGCTGTTCCCTTTGCATGCGGTTGCTGTGCAGTGCCCCCCATGTCCTCCCCACCCCCCTGCTCCGGCCGTGGGTCACAGCCCTGCATTTGATGGGGATGGGGGGATGGTTTTGGGGCTCTCCGCATCATCCCCACGTGGCTGCAGGGATCTGTGGGGTGGTGCTGCTGTACCCAGGGGTGCTGCCGTGCCCCCGCCCCCCGCTGGTGGCCCCCCCCTCCCTGGCGCAGGGATGTGGGGCTGCCCCACGGGGATGGACCTTCTAACAGCGTTTTTTCTCTCTCCTCTCCTCTCCTCCTAACTTTGCTCTGCCTTTCTCACCCCTGGGGAACGCAAGGAGCTGGTAAGAGCCCGCCTGCCCCTCACGCTCTGCTCCGCTCGCGGGCGCCCACCGCTGCCCCCCCCGCCCCACAGCTCTCCCCACCTCCGTCCCTCTACACTGTGAGCGTGGGGCTGAGGGGGGAGCAGGACCGGGGGGCTCCTGTGGGGAGAGGAGAGCCCCCCATGGCTGCCTGCACGTGCCCCACGCTGCGGTCCTGGAAGGAGTGAAGTCCCTGAAGCTCCGCTGTGGAGCTGGGGATGCTCCACCCCCCAGAACACGTGGGGGCTCAGCAGTGCAGGCTGTGGGGCTGCTCGGGGTGAAGGCTGAGCGTGCCTTGCTCCCACCGCCGGGGGTGCCCTGCTGGCCAGGCCCGATGTCCCCATGCTGGGTTGGGGGTCACACTGTGCCCTCACTGCCCGCGCAGAGCCATCACTGCGTCCGACCGCCGCACACAGCGCCGTGCAGCTCTCACTTGGGGGGCAGCCGGCGGGCACGGGGCTGCGCTCTGCCCCAGTGCTGCACTTTGCCCCGGTGCTGCCTGTCCTGCGCCCGGCTCTCCTGACACAGGGGAGCCCTCCCTGCCCCACGTCCTTCACGCGGCGCTCTGCTTGCAGGAGGAGCTCACCAGCACCAGCGTGGAGCACCTCATCATCAACCCCAACGCCGCCTTCGAGAAGTTCAAGGACAAACGCCTGGGCACCGATGGCGTGGGTGAGTGGCGGCCCTGGGGCGGGGGGGTGTGGGGGGCGGGGGGCTCAGGTGACGTCGCACTCCGCTCTTCCAGATTTCTCCGACCGCATCAGCAAGAGCAGAACCACTGGCTATGAGTCTGGGGAGTATGAAATTGTGAGTGCACAGCATGGGAGTTACCCAGTGAGAGATCCCCCCTGCTCCTGCCCCAGTGAGAGATCCCCCCCTCCCCCCCCCCCCCAGTGAGAGGTCCTCCCCAGTGAGGTCCTCCTGTGTCCCCATGGCGATGCTCTGCCCCAGGCAGCAGTTGCTGGTGGTGCAGTGGGATCACGGTGTTGGATGCATTGGGGTGGGACTGCTGCTGTCCCTGAGCCCTTCTGCAGGGAGGTAGGGCAGAGGGGAGCTGCGGTATGGGAGCTGTTGGAGGGAGACCACATTGTGGGTGGAAAGAGGATGGATTGGGTTGGTGGGGCTGCAGGACAGCACTGTCTGGTACAGCCCTATTGCCCTGGGTCAGTTCCTGCTTCCCCGACTGGCTTCTGCTTCCCCCGGACTGTTTCCTGCTTCCTGGATCAGTTTCCACTTCCCCAGACTGGTTTCTCCTTCCCAGGACCAGCTCCTGCTTTCCGGACTGGTTCCTGCTTCCCCAGACCAATTTCCATTTTTCATGGACTGGTTTCTATTTCCTGGACCAGTTCCCATTTTCCAGACTGGTTTCTGTTTTCCAAACCAGATTCACTTCCCTGAACTCTTTACTGTTTCTTGGACCGGTTTCCACTTCCTTGGACCTATTTCTGCTTCCCAGCCCGGTTTCCTCTTCCCATTCCAGTTCCACTTCCCTGTGTTCTCTGGGCACTTTGGGTGAAAACGTGGGGAGTGGGAGATGGTGGGAGGTGGGATCGGGATGTGGGGACAGCAGCCTGGGTAGGGATGCAGTCGGGAGAGCTCCTGACATAGAGATGGAATTTGGACAGCTCCTCAATGTAGAGACGGAGCTGGGACAGATCCTGATGTAGGGATGGAATCGGGGGTGGAGTCGGGACAGCTCCTCAATGTAGGCACAGAATGGACAGATGGACGGACAGACCCGTGGAAGGATTCATGGGCAGAAGAATGGGCGGATGGATGGACAAATGGACGAATGGATGGACAGGTGGATGAATGGACGGATGTACAAATGGACAGGTGGATGAATGGAAAAATGGACAGACGGACGAGTGGATAGATGGATGAACGGATGGGGGGACAGACAGACAGACCCATGAACGGATGGATGGACAAATGAACGGATGGATGGACAGATGGACAGACGGATGGACAAGTGGATGGATGGACAGATGGATGGGTGGACAGATGGACAGATGGATGGACAAGTGGATGGATGGACAGATAGATGAATGGGCGGATGGAAAGACAGATGGACAGATGGGTGCTCTGAGGGTCGGCTGTGGGCCCAGAAGGTGGAGGGCGTCCCAGTGGCTGTGGGAGCAGTGGGAGCTTTCATCTGCTGTGCTCAGCGCTGTGC
This sequence comes from Gallus gallus, assembly GCF_016699485.2. Taxonomy (NCBI): domain Eukaryota; kingdom Metazoa; phylum Chordata; class Aves; order Galliformes; family Phasianidae; genus Gallus; species Gallus gallus. Next base: position 2,429,360 of record NC_052565.1, on the reverse strand, counting down.
TTGGGGTCGGACCCCCGCAGCAGAAAGCGCACCTGGGGCAGCAGTGCTGTGATGGAGCACTGGTCTGATGGGGGGGGGGAGGGGGTGGTCTGGAGCAGGGGGGGCTCGGGTCGCTCCCCACAGCTCCTGGAAGGAGGTTGTGGTGAGGGGGGGTTGGCCTCTGCTCCAGGTCACTGTGATGGGATGGGGGGTGACAGCCTCGTGTTGTGCTGGGGGGGTCCGGTTGGGTGTTAGGAACAATTTATCCTCTGGAAGAGTGGTGATGCATCAGCACAGACCCCCTCTGGGGTGGGGGGGTCACTGTCTTTAGAGGTGTTCAGGAGCTGTGGGGATGTGGCACTTGGGGATGTGATCAGAGCATGGGGGGGTGGGGGGACCTCCTGAGCCCCTCTGTGCCCCCGTTCTGTGACCCCTCCAACCCTTCTGTGGCCCCCTGGGCCCTTCTGTGACCCCCCCCCGCAGCCTCACTGTGACCCTGAGCTGCTCTGTGCCCCCCTCAGCCGCTCTGTGACCCCCCTGTTCCTGTCTCTCCCTGCAGCTGGGAGAGGGGTTGGGTGCCAAGGAGACCCCCCAGCAGCGGTACCAGCGGCTGCAGCACGAGGTGCAGGAGCTGATCCGTGATGTGGAGCAGATCCAGGTGAGCGGTGTCACAGCACCGGGACTGGGACTGGGACGGGGGGGGTTGACACACGGACCTGGGGGGTGACAGATAGACCTGGGGGGTGGCACACGGAGCTGGGGATAACACGCTGCCTGCCCCCCCCCCCCCTCTTTACACAGAGCGCCGTGAAGGAGTCGGCGGCCGAGGAAGAGCTGACGCCCATGGCTTTGGCCCGGCAGCTGGAGGGGCTGAAGCAGCAGTTGGTTTCGTGCCATCTGCAGAAGCTGTTGGGCCCCACTGCCGCCATCGACTTCGCGGACCCTGAGGGTGCCTTGGCGAAGTGAGTGGGGTTTGGGGGGGCAGCGGGGGGAGGCAGCCGGGCGCCCTGCGTGGCTTCTTGGTGTGAGAAACGCAGCTCCAATGAGCCCCCATCAGGAGGAGCAGCAAGCTTGTATTCCTTATTGCAATTAGCGAATCGCAGCTGTGTGATGAATGAGTTCCCTTCCTCCTGCAGAGTGCCCGCTCAGCTCAGTGCTGCAGCCACACCATCCGCTCCCTGTGCGTTCCCCCACGCGGGTCCATCTCCAACCCAGTGCCTTTGGGGCTGTTCTGTGCGTTCCCACGGGTGTGGGAGGGCTGCGTTGACACCTCTGCCTCCATCACCCCACACTGCAGCCCCCCGAGTCCCATCCAGCCCCACTGATCGGGGGGGTGGGCTGTGCTCCACGCACTGAGAGGTGATCATAGCTGTTCCACCTGAGGGAGGTGCAAGGAGTGGCTCTCCCAGATGCTCTGTGTCAGCAGGAAGGAGATGTTTTCCTGGTGTTCCTTGCTTGGTTGGTCAATACGATAACCCTCTGAAATTAAAGTAACTGCACAGCACAGCGTGGAGCTTAAATAACGGACAGATTTCAGATAAAAACCCACCAATGCTTCCAGGGGGCGTCAATGCAATCAAAGGGAGCAGCTTTGGAAATGGGACTGGGGGGGTGTGGGTTGACAGTGCTGAGGTCCCCCCAAGCCCCCGAGCTCTGCTGCCCCACATCTCCCCGCCCCCCCCCTCCCCCCCACAGGCGCCTGCAGCAGCAGCTGGAAGTAGCCAAGTGCAAGAAGGCAGCGCCAGCAAAGAGCCCCCCCAAAGCCCCTGCGCCCACCACTGACGCGCTCACCTTCGAACTGTTCTGGAGGCCAGAGCAGGACCAGTTCTCCCAGACTGCCAAGGTGAGCGTGGTGTTTGACCCCCAGGGGCTGTGCTGCCCCTTTCTGAGGCTGGGGGTCCCAACGGCCGCCCATCTCCCTGCAGATCGCAGAGCTGGAGAAGCGCCTGGCGCAGCTGGAGGCCATGGTGCGCTGTGAGCCTGACAGCCAGGTATGGGGGTGGCTCCTCCCTGCCCCTCCTGCCCCCTCTCCTGTCCCCCTCTTGCCCTGTCCCCCTCCCACTGACTTCTTGCTCCTCTCCTGCCCCCTCCCCCATTATGCCCCCCACTTTCCCTGTTCCTATTCCCACCCCCACCCTCCTCCCACCCCCCCATGCCCAGCTGATGTGCATTTCCTCCCCACAGAATCCTCTGCTAGTTGGGCTGAAGGGCACCAGCCTCGTGGTGAGTCCTGCTGTCCAGTGGTATTCCCTGGCCTGGGGGGCACTGCTGGATGCTGCTGACCTGGGTGGTGCTGGGGAGTACCGCCTCACCCCATGGCTGTGGGGCAGCGCTTGACTCCCCCCCTCCCCCCCCCCCCCCACCCTCTCACCCCTCACAATCTCCATCCCCAGGAGACCGTGCAGATCCTGCAGGCCAAGGTTAACATCCTGGACGCAGCTGTGCTGGACCAAGTGGAGGCCCGGCTGCAGGTGGGGAGAACAGGAGGAGGCTGGGGGGCACGGGGCTGGCGCCGGCAGTGAGGGGGAGGTCATTGTGTGGTTTGGGGTCCCATCTGCTGCCACCCTCGCAGAGCGTCCTGGGGAAGGTGAATGAGATTGCCAAGCACAAAGCGATCGTGCAGGATGCCGACACGCAGAGCAAGGTGAGAGCTTTGAAGAGGGTCCCCCAGTGCAAACCCCAGTGCAAACCCCCATGGTGTGGGGGGCTGCAGGCTCCATGCAGACAGTGCTGACCCCTCCCTCTCCTCCTGTTGTCCCTCCCCTGGCCCAGATCCATCAGGTCTACGAGATGATGCAGCGCTGGGACCACATGGCCAGCAGTCTGCCCGACGTGGTGCAGCGGCTGCTGACGCTCCGGGACCTACATGAGCAGGGTGAGGGGCTGCGGGGGTCCTGGGGCAGAAATGTGGGGTGGAGGGGCTGTGCCTGTCCCTAATGCTGAGCTTTTTTCCCCTCCCCCCCCCCCCCCCCCCCCCTCCCCAGCCTCACGATTTGTGCAGGTGCTGGTGCACCTGGACACCACACAGCAGGAGGTGGCTGCTGCTCTGAAGGATAACACTGTGCTGCTGGCAGAGGTGGGTCCCAGAGGGGGGGTTGGGGTAGGAGTTGTCCCTATTCTGCCCCCCCTGTTCACTCCCTGCCCCCATCACTCCCACCCCCGCAGGTCCAGAAGACAATGAAGGAGAACCTGGCTGTTGTAGAGGACAACTTTGCTGAAGTAGAGGCCCGCATCAAGCGGCTGCAGAAGTGAGAGCAGCTCTGCGCCCATCTCTGAGGGCCCGCGTTGTTCAGCCCCCTCGCCTGATGCCCCCTGGAATCCCCCCAACCCCGCAGGAACCAGCCCCTGCTCCTGTGTACCTGGCTGTGTTCCCCTCTGCTCCCCCCCCCTCCATTCCCCCCGGGGCCGTGTGACTGCCTCTCACACCCAGATGATCCAAATAAACATTGTGGCTCAAAGTGTGTCTGCATTGGCACCTCTGTGGGGCACAGAGCCCATGATCCCAGATCCACAGGGGCTGAAGGGATCTTTGGGACCACCCCATCATACCCCCCACTTGTCCTGGCGCCGGACACCACTGAGCTGAGCACAGCCCCGATCTCCTGCCCCACAGCTATCAGTGCTGATCAGATCCCTCTCAGCCTTCCCTCCCCCAGAGAACTTTCTAAATGGGGAAGCCTTCCACTCTCCAGGCTCTTTCCCCCATGGCCTGGGATTCCCAAGGGGCAGTGTGAGCAGTAAAGACCAAAGCAAAGACAGTGTTCAGTACCTCCCATGTCTTGGCCCGTTACCAGCACACCTACCTCTTCCAGCAGCAGAACACATTTTCCCTCTTCTTTTGCTGTTGTACTTCAAGAAGCTCATCCACGCAGCCCCCTGGCCACCTTTCCTTCATCTCTGGCTCCATGGGCTTTCTTTCTCCATGGACTCTCAGCCTGTCCACATCAGGAGGTACTCTGGGCCCCCACCAGCTCTGCGCCTCCCAGGGGCCTCTCCCAGCAGTTCCCAGTCTGCCCTGAACTGGGGAACCCAGCAGTGGGCCCAGTGCTCTGGATGGGGCCTTCCCCAGTGCAGCGCAGAGCGGGGAGCACTTCTCTGCCCTGCTGGCCGCACTCTGTGCAGTGCCCCACAGGGAACCAGTGGGCTTCATGGCCACCAGGGCACGCTGCTGGCTTGTGGTCAGCTTTTGGTTGATCATTGATCAACCTTTGGTAAACCATTGGCCAATCAAGAGACCATTCTCCTTCTTGGCCATTAGGACACACTGCTGGCCCATGGTCAGCTTTTGGTCAACTGTTGGTCAGCTTTTGGTCAACTGTTGGTCAACCTTTGGTAAACCATTGGCCAACCAGGACATCATTGTCCTTCTTGGCCTCTAGGGCACGCTTCTGGCTCACAGTCAACCAGTGGTCAACTGTTGGCCATCATCAGCAAAGAGCCTGGCCCAGGCCACATGGTGGGAGTGAATATGTCCCAGCCCATGGGGCAGCCCACGGGACAGCACCAGGGTTCTGAGAGCACTGGCTGTCCCAATTGTCAACTGCCCTCCATCATAGTGGAAAAGTTGCCTCTATCAGGCTGGGTCCTCAGCTGGTGACTGGAAAAAGGGAAGCCCTGCTCTGGTTTTTTAAGAAGGGGAGAAAAGAAGAGCCAAGAAACGTGGACCCGCACCACAGGTCCCACGCTACAGCCTTATCTGGAAATTGGAGAGATGTGGTTGCAAGGGTGGACTGTTCGGTGAGTAAGGGAATGGTTGGAAGGTCTGTGTGTCCCCTCCTCCTCATCGGGGCACGTGTGGGAGCATTTTCTGTTCCCCTCGGTGGCACTGGCCTGGCTCAGGTCTATCCAAACTTCAACCTGTCCAACTGGATTTCAAACGTCAGAAACTTCCTTTGGGCATCTCCTGTTGTGGACTTTCTGTTTGTGTAACACCCAACGATCTGCAAATAGATATGGCTGCGAGCGAGCCGGGGTGGGTAAACTGATCTGCTGCAGTGACACCACAACTTGTGTATAAACAGCGGTCCATGTGGGGGTGTTGTGGTTCTGTATGTGAAGAGGACTGGTTGTTCAGTCCGTCACAGTGAGAGCGGTGCTGTGAAAAGAACTGAATGCTGCTGATCAGTGAGGACATGCAGAGACAAGAAGGTGGACAACTTGTTATCATGTAATGGAATGCAAAAGAATGGAATAGAAGACAACACAACACAGTGCAACACAACACAATTCAACACAATACAACGCACCACAACACAGCACAATACAACACAACACAGCACAACACAACACAATACAATGCATAACAACGCAATGCAGTACGACACAACTCAACGTAACCATTTGCCATGGGTTGATCCAAACCACATGGGAACAAGGCGGTGCTCCCGAGCACCTGCAGTACATTGATGATATTGCTGTGTGGGGCGATACAGCAGAGGAAGTTTTTAGGAAAGGAGAGCAAATAATCCAAACTCTTCTGCGTGCCGGTTTTGCTATTAAGCGAAGCAAAGTGAAGGACCTGCCCAAGAAATTCACTTCCTAGGAGTAAAATGGCAAGATGGGTGCCACACAGGAGTCACATCACAGGAGAGGTGGTCAACAAAATCACCGCTATGTCTCCACCCACCAGCAAGAAAGAGACACAGTCTTTTCTGGGTGTAGTGGGCTTTTGGAGGAGGCACATCCCAAACTACAGCCTCATTGTAAGCCCCCTCTATCAGATGATGTGAAAAAAGAACAATTTCGCGTGGGGTCCTGAGCAGCAGCAGGCTTTTGAGCAGATTAAACAAGAGATAGCCTGTGCTGTGGCCCTGGGGACAGTACGGATGGGACAGGATGTAAAGAATGTTCTCTACACTGCAGCTGGAGAGAAAGGTCCGACTTGGAGTCTGTGGCAAAGATCCTCAGGTGAGACCCGAGGCCGACCCCTGGGATTCTGGAGTCGAGCAGAGAGGGGGTCTGAAGAGGGCTACATTCCAACTGAGAAGGAGATCTCAACTGAACATGAGGGGGTTTGGGCAGCTTCTGAGGTAATTGGCGCTGAAATCCATCTCCTTCTGGAACCTACAATCAGCAAATTGTGTTTTGTTTTAGGGATGGAGGCTGCATGTCCATTGAGTGATGGCGGACAAGGGGGGGAAACGGAAAGCCTCCGCAGGTAAGAACCTCTTGTGAGCAGTGGTGTGGGTGCCTGCCTCTAAATCGGGATGCATGAAGGCGTGTGTGTGATGGAGGAGAGAGGAAAGGACCCTGCCGATCTGTGCCGACTGCAGAAATGGCAAAACACTCCCCGGCGCCCTAAAGCCACT
>NC_052565.1:2371361-2422873 GCF_016699485.2 Gallus gallus | reverse complement strand
ATGGTGCTCTATCAGTTTCCCTGCAGCACTGTGTCCCCCCCCATCCCCCCCCCCCTCTCTGGCAGTGCCCCCATGGCGCTGTGTCTCCGTGTCCCCTCCGTGTCCCCTCCGTGTCCCCACGCCGCTGTGTCCCTCCCGCCCCAATCTCAGGCAGTGTCACCGTGTCCCCATCTCTCCTATCCGTGGCACTGTGCCCCTGTGGGGCTCTGAGCTCCGGCAGTGTCCCCACAGCGCTGTGACCCCAATTCCCGTCAGTGTCCCCATAGCACTGTGACCCCAACTCCCGTCGGTGTCCCCGCAGCGCTGTGACCCCAATTCCCGTCAGTGTCCCCACAGCGCAGTGACCCCAATTCCCGTCAGTGACCCCAATTCCCATCAGTGTCCCCACAGCACTGTGACCCCAATTCCCATCGGTGTCCCCACAGCACTGTGACCCCAATTCCCGTCAGTGTCCCCACAGCGCTGTGACCCCAATTCCCATCAGTGTCCCCACAGCACTGTGACCCCAATTCCCATCAGTGACCCCAATTCCCATCAGTGTCCCCACAGCGCAGTGACCCCAATTCCCGTCAGTGACCCCAATTCCCATCAGTGTCCCCACAGCACTGTGACCCCAATTCCCATCGGTGTCCCCACAGCACTGTGACCCCAATTCCCATCAGTGTCCCCACAGCACTGTGACCCCAATTCCCATCAGTGACCCCAATTCCCATCAGTGTCCCCACAGCGCAGTGACCCCAATTCCCGTCAGTGACCCCAATTCCCATCAGTGTCCCCACAGCACTGTGACCCCAATTCCCATCGGTGTCCCCACAGCACTGTGACCCCAATTCCCGTCAGTGTCCCCACAGCACTGTGACCCCAATTCCCGTCAGTGTCCCCACAGCGCTGTGACCCCAATTCCCATCAGTGTCCCCACAGCACTGTGACCCCAATTCCCGTCAGTGACCCCAATTCCCATCAGTGTCCCCACAGCGCTGTGACCCCAATTCCCGTCGGTGTCCCCGCAGCACTGTGACCCCAATTCCCGTCAGTGTCCCCACAGCACTGTGACCCCAATTCCCGTCAGTGACCCCAATTCCCGTCAGTGTCCCCATAGCACTGTGACCCCAATTCCCGTCAGTGACCCCAATTCCCATCAGTGTCCCCACAGCACTGTGACCCCAATTCCCGTCAGTGTCCCCATAGCGCTGTGACCCCAATTCCCGTCAGTGTCCCCATAGCACTGTGACCCCAATTCCCATCAGTGTCCCCACAGCGCTGTGTCCCCAATTCCCGTCAGTGACCCCAATTCCCGTCAGTGTCCCCACAGTACTGTGACCCCAATTCCCGTCGGTGTCCCCGCAGCGCTGTGACCCCAATTCCCATCAGTGACCCCAATTCCCGTCAGTGTCCCCACAGCGCTGTGACCCCAATTCCCGTCAGTGTCCCCATAGCACTGTGACCCCAATTCCCATCAGTGTCCCCACAGCGCTGTGACCCCAATTCCCATCGGTGTCCCCACCGCACTGTGACCCCAATTCCCATCGGTGTTCCCGCAGCACTGTGACCCCAATTCCCGTCAGTGTCCCCATAGCACTGTGACCCCAAACTCTGGTGGTGTCCCCACATTGCTGTGTCCCCATCTCCCCACCGTGTGGCACTGTGTCTCTGTCACTCAGCTCTGGCAGTGTCCCCTCTGTGTCCCTCTGGCACTGCGTCCCTCCCACCCCAAAATCTGACAGTGTCCCCATGTGTCCCCGTGATCCCAAACTCTCAGTGTCCCCTCTGTGTCCCCTCCATTCCTCATGACCCCGTGTCCCTGTCACCCACACCGGCAGTGTCCCCATGGCTCTGTGTCCCCATCACCCCAAACTGTCAGTGTCCCCTCTGTATCCCTATGACCCCAAACCCTCTCAGTGTCCCCTCTGTGTCCCCATCACCCCAAACTCTCGGTGTCCCCTCTGTGTCCCTATGACCCCAAACCCTCTCAGTGTCCCCTCTGTGTCCCCATCACCCCAAACTCTCAGTGTCCCCTTTGTGTCCCTATGACCCCAAACCCCCTCAGTGTCCCCTTTGTGTCCCTATGACCCCAAACCCTCTCTGTGTCCCCATCACCCCAAACCCTCTCAATGTCCCCATGGCTCTGTGTCCCCATCACCCCAAACTCTCGGTGTCCTCTCTGTGTCCCTATGACCCCAAACCCTCTTAGTGTCCCCTTTGTGTCCCCATCACCCCAAACTCAGTGTCCCCTCTGTGTCCCTATGACCCCAAGCTCTGACAGTGTCCTCTTTGTGTCACCGTGTCCCCATCACCCCAATCTCTGGCAGTGTCCCCTTTGTGTCCCCATCACCCCAAACCCTCTCGGTGTCCCCTCTATGTCCCTATGACCCCAAACCCTCTCGGTGTCCCCTTTGTGTCCCCATCACCCCAAACCCTCTCAGTGTCCCCTTTGTGTCCCCATCACCCCAAACCCTCTCGGTGTCCCCTCTGTGTCCCCATGGCTCTGTGTCCCCATCACCCCAATCTCTGGCAGTGTCCCCTTTGTGTCCCCATCACCCCAAACCCCCTCAGTGTCCCCTTTGTGTCCCTATGACCCCAAACCCTCTCTGTGTCCCCATCACCCCAAACCCTCTCAGTGTCCCCATGGCTCTGTGTCCCCATCACCCCAAACTCTCGGTGTCCTCTCTGTGTCCCTATGACCCCAAACCCTCTCAGTGTCCCCTCTGTGTCCCCATGGCTCTGTGTCCCCATCACCCCAATCTCTGGCAGTGTCCCCTTTATGTCCCCATCACCCCAAACCCTCTCAGTGTCCCCATGGCGCTGTGTCCCCATCACCCCAAACTCTCGGTGTCCCCTCTGTGTCCCCATCCCCCCAAACCCTCTCAGTGTCCCCATGGCTCTGTGTCCCCGTCACCCCAATCTCTGGCAGTGTCCCCTTTGTGTCCTCATCACCCCAAACCCCCTCAGTGTCCCCTTTGTGTCCCTATGACCCCAAACCTTCTCTGTGTCCCCCTCTGTGTCCCCATCACCCCAAACCCTCTCAGTGTCCCCTCTGTGTCCCCATGGCTCTGTGTCCCCATCACCCCAATCTCTGGCAGTGTCCCCTTTGTGTCCCCATCACCCCAAACCCTCTCAGTGTCCCCATGGCGCTGTGTCCCCCCATCACCCCAAACTCTCGGTGTCCCCTCTGTGTCCCTATGACCCCAAACCCTCTCAGTGTCCCCTCTGTGTCCCCATCACCCCAAACTCTCAGTGTCCCCTTTGTGTCCCTATGACCCCAAACCCCCTCAGTGTCCCCTTTGTGTCCCTATGACCCCAAACCCTCTCTGTGTCCCCATCACCCCAAACCCTCTCAGTGTCCCCATGGCTCTGTGTCCCCATCACCCCAAACTCTCGGTGTCCTCTCTGTGTCCCTATGACCCCAAACCCTCTTAGTGTCCCCTTTGTGTCCCCATCACCCCAAACTCAGTGTCCCCTCTGTGTCCCTATGACCCCAAACCCTCTCAGTGTCCCCTCTGTGTCCCCATCACCCCAAACTCAGTGTCCCCTCTGTGTCCCTATGACCCCAAGCTCTGACAGTGTCCTCTTTGTGTCACCGTGTCCCCATCACCCCAATCTCTGGCAGTGTCCCCTTTGTGTCCCCATCACCCCAAACCCTCTCGGTGTCCCCTCTATGTCCCTATGACCCCAAACCCTCTCGGTGTCCCCTTTGTGTCCCCATCACCCCAAACCCTCTCAGTGTCCCCTTTGTGTCCCCATCACCCCAAACCCTCTCGGTGTCCCCTCTGTGTCCCCATGGCTCTGTGTCCCCATCACCCCAATCTCTGGCAGTGTCCCCTTTGTGTCCCCATCACCCCAAACCCCCTCAGTGTCCCCTTTGTGTCCCTATGACCCCAAACCCTCTCTGTGTCCCCATCACCCCAAACTCTCGGTGTCCTCTCTGTGTCCCTATGACCCCAAACCCTCTCAGTGTCCCCTCTGTGTCCCCATGGCTCTGTGTCCCCATCACCCCAATCTCTGGCAGTGTCCCCTTTGTGTCCCCATCACCCCAAACCCTCTCAGTGTCCCCATGGCTCTGTGTCCCCATCACCCCAAACTCTCGGTGTCCCCTCTGTGTCCCCATCCCCCCAAACCCTCTCAGTGTCCCCATGGCTCTGTGTCCCCATCACCCCAAACTCTCGGTGTCCTCTCTGTGTCCCTATGACCCCAAACCCTCTCAGTGTCCCCTCTGTGTCCCCATGGCTCTGTGTCCCCATCACCCCAATCTCTGGCAGTGTCCCCTTTGTGTCCCCATCACCCCAAACCCTCTCAGTGTCCCCATGGCTCTGTGTCCCCATCACCCCAAACTCTCGGTGTCCCCTCTGTGTCCCCATCCCCCCAAACCCTCTCAGTGTCCCCATGGCTCTGTGTCCCCATCACCCCAATCTCTGGCAGTGTCCCCTTTGTGTCCTCATCACCCCAAACCCCCTCAGTGTCCCCTTTGTGTCCCTATGACCCCAAACCCTCTCTGTGTCCCCATCACCCCAAACCCTCTCAGTGTCCCCATGGCTCTGTGTCCCCATCACCCCAATCTCTGGCAGTGTCCCCTTTGTGTCCCCATCACCCCAAACCCTCTCAGTGTCCCCTTTGTGTCCCCAACACCCCAAACCCTCTCGGTGTCCCCTTTGTGTCCCCATGGCTCTGTGTCCCCATCACCCCAATCTCTGGCAGTGTCCCCTTTGTGTCCTCATCACCCCAAACCCCCTCAGTGTCCCCTTTGTGTCCCTATGACCCCAAACCCTCTCTGTGTCCCCATCACCCCAAACCCTCTCAATGTCCCCATGGCGCTGTGTCCCCATCACCCCAAACTCTCGGTGTCCTCTCTGTGTCCCTATGACCCCAAACCCGCTCAGTGTCCCCATGGCGCTGTGTCCCCCCATCACCCCAAGGCGGTGTCCCCCCTTTTCCCTGTGGCACTTTGTCCCCATCCCCCCAATCTCCGTGCGTGTCCCCACATCTGTGGTGTCCCCACATCTGTGTCCCCACATCTGTGTCCCCGTGACCCCCAACAGTCCCCTCCGTATCCCCACATCACCATGTCGTGTCCCCCCCCCCCCCCCCCAGGCTCCATGGGTGAGAATATGGCACTGCGGCGCGCCGCATTCCTGGCCGTACCCCCCGACTGCTTCATCGCCTCCTACGCACACGGACCCCCCCCCGGGGAGCCCCCCCCGCCCCACACCGCGCCGGCGCTGGGCCGCTATGGGGCGCTGGTGGCCTGCAGGGTGACCGAGCCGGGAGTCAGCCCCGATCCGGCGGCCGTGGGCAGGAAAGTGGCGCAGCACGTGGTGGGAATGGCTCCGCTCAGCGTGGGCGGCCCCGGGGGCGACGTGGGGGGGGGGAGGGGGGGGAGGAAGGAGGGGGGGGAGGAGGAGGAGGAGGAGGGGGAGGGGGAGGAAGAAGAGACGCGGCTGTTGGCGCAGAGCTTCGTGCTGCAGCCGTCGCTGACGGTCGCGGAGTTCGTGCGGTCCCACGGGGTGGCGGTGCTCGATTTCGTGCGGTTCCAATGCGGGGAGGAGGAGCGGGGCTGATATGGGGGGGGGCGCTGATATGGGGGGGGGGAGCGCTGATATGGGGGGCTGAAGGGCTGCGGGGAGCGGAGAGGAGGGAGCTGTGGGGCTGAGAGGGGCAGAGCTGAAGGGCGGGGGGGGGAATCTGTGGGGCTGAGGCTGTGAGGCCCCCCCCCCCCCCCTCCCACAGGGGGTGAAGCAGTGCTGGGGGGGTGGGGGGGGGGGGGCTGCGTTGTCCCCTGGGGTGGGCGTCGTATCCCTGTGTGGCTGTGACCCCCCCGGTTCCGCCCACCGCCCCCCCCCAATACAGCCCGCGTTCATTCATTGCTTTCTGCTCCGTTCTTTAATGCCAGTTCCGCGCCCCCCCCCCCCCCCCCCCCCGAAAACAAACGCCCCTCGCTTTGGGGTAGAGCCCCGACCCCAGAGTTGGGGGGCAGTTGGGGGGGGGGTGGGGGAGGAGCTCAGAACCCCTCAGTGTGGCCCTGGGGGGGAGGGGGGGGTGGGGTCCTCCCCCGGCTGCTGCTGAGCGATGCCTTTGGGGGGGGGGGCACATTTGGGGACCTCAGTGTTAATGCCCCATGGCTGGGGGTGGGGGGGGGGGGGACGGACACAGCAATGGGATAAGGGGACAGTAATGGGGCATTGGGGGGGGGAAGACGTGAATGGGATGGGGGCATCGATGGGACATGAATGGGATGGAGGCATCAATGGGATGGGAGCATCAATGGGACGCGAATGGGAGGGGGGGCATCAATGGGATAGGAGCATCAATGGGACGTGAATGGGAGGGGGGGCATCAATGGGATAGGAGCATCAATGGGACATGAATGGGATGGAGGCATCAATGGGGCACTGAATGGCACGAGGGACCTCAGTGGGGTGGGGGCGTCAATGACAGCAATGTGATAAGGGACACCAATGGGAACCCCCCCACACACACACACACTGTCCCCACGTCCCCCCCCCTCCCTCTGTTCCCCCCCACTGTCCCTCCATGTCCCCCCCCCCATCCCTATGTGCCCCCCCCCATTGTCCCCCCCGTTCCCCGCTGTCCCCATGTCGGCCCCCCCCATCTCCCAACGTCCCCCCGTTGTCCCCCCGGCCCCATATGGCCCCCCCGCCCCCACACATGGCCGCCTGGGCCGCGTCCCACCCCAAGTAACGGAGGACAGGCCGGGGGGGGCACAGCCTATCCTGGATTACTTGAAGCGGGCCGCGCCCCCCCGGGTCCCCCCCTTCCCCCGTGTCCCAATATGCCCCCCCGGCTCCCCCCCCCCCCCCCCCCCCCCCGTGTCCCCATATGCCCCCCCCGGGTCGTTCCCCCCCCCAATGTCCCAATATGTCCCCCCGGGTCCCCCCCTCCCCCCCCCATGTTCCAATGTGCCCCCCCGGGTCCCCCCTCCCCCCGGGTCCCAATGTGCCCCCCCGGATCCCCTCCTCCCCCCCCTCATGTTCCAGTGTCCCCCCCCGGGTCCCCCCCTCCCCCCGTGTCCCAATGTGCCCCCCCCCCGGGTCCCCCCCTCCCCCCGGGTCCCAATGTGCCCCCCCTGGGTCCCCTCCTCCCCCCCCCGTGTCCCCATATCCCCCCCCGGGTCGTCCCCCCCCCCCCCCCCCGTGTCCCAATGTGCCCCCCCCGGCTCCCCCCCTCCCCCCATGTTCCAATGTGCCCCCCCGGATTCCCCCCCCCCCCCCGTGTCCCCATATGTCCCCCTGGGTCCCCCCCCCCCCCCCCCCGTGTCCCAATATGTCCCCCCGGTCCCCCCCTCCCCCCCCATGTTCCAATGCGCCCCCCCCAGGTCCCCTCCTCCCCCCCCCCCCGTGTCCCCATATGCCCCTCCGGGTCGTCATCCCCCCCCCCCAATGTTCCAATGTCCCCCCCCGGGTCTCCCCTCCCCCCCTCGCGTCCCAATGTGCCCCCCCTCCCCGTGACCCCCCCCCCCCCCCCCCGTTGTCCTCCACCGCCATTCCAAAGTGTGTGTATTTGGGGGGGGGGGGGGAGGACGTGGGGGGTATTATGGGGGGGGGGATTTGGAGTTGGGGGGAATTGGGGTGTAGGGCTGCTTTGGAGTGGGGGGGATTTGGGATGAGGGGGTCGGGGGGGGTGGAGTGATTTGGGGGGTATTTTGGGATGGGGGTGCTTGGGGGTTATGGGGGGGCATGGGGTTATTTGGGGGGGTTATGGGGGGGTTATGGGGGGATAGGGGTTATTTGGGGGTTATTTTGGGGTTTCTTTAGGGTTATTTGGGGGGATGGGATTTATTGGGGGGGGGTTGGGGTTATTTGGGGTTATGGGGTTTATTTGGGGCATTTTGGGGGGGTCACGGGCAGTTATGGGGGGCTGTGGGATTTGTTGGGGGGTTATATGGGGTTATGGGGGGGTTATGGGATTGGTTATTGGGGGGGGGGGGGTTGAACTTCCTGGCGGTTATGGGGGGGTCACCAGGGGGGTTCTGGGATTTATTTGGGGGGGTTCTGAGGTTAAGGGGGGTTATGGGGGTTATTTGGGGGTCGGTGGGGGGGGGTTATGAGGAGCGCGGGGGGCGGGGCTTAAGTGTGTTTATCGCGCAAATAGCGCGAGGGGTGGGGAAAGGGGGCGGGGCCACTAACCGGAAATGGGCGGGGCTTGGGAGTGGGCGGGGCCACCGGCAGCGCCCCCTGGGTCTGTGCCCCATAGATCCTCGCCCCACGGATTCTTACGCCATAGATCCCCGCCCCATTGATCCCTACCCCATGGATCCCCACCCCATAGACTCCTGCCCCATAGAGCCCCTGTCTCATAGACCCCCGCCCCATGGATCTCTGCCCCATGGATCCTTGCCCCATAGATCTCTGCCCCATGGATCCCCACCCCATGGATCCCCACCCCATGGATCCCCACCCCATAGATCTCTGCCCCATAGATCCCCACCCCATGGATCCCTGCCCCATGGATCCCCACCCCATAGATCCCCGCCCCATGGCGCTGACCACGTGGGCACCAAAAGCTGCGGTTGGTGACGGACTTAATGAGAGATTTAACGAGCACAGCTCTGTAATTAGAGACCGAACGCTGCGTGACCGACCCCAGCACGGTAATTAACAGAGCACGAAATGAACCAAATGAGGGGCAAATTAATTGGGAACAGAACGACTGCGTGGGCTGAGCACATGGGGACACATTGGGGATATACTGGGGACACCTTGGGGACACAATGGGGACACATTGGGGATATACTGGGGACACAATGGGGGAAACAGTGGGGACACATTGGGGATATATTGGGGACACATTGGGGATATGTTGGGGACACAATGGGGGAAACAATGAGGGCACATTGGGGACACATTGGGGATATGTTGGGGACACACAGAGGACACAATGGGGACACCATGGGGACATATTGGGGACCCATCAGGGACACATCAGGAACACATCGGGGGCACATTGGGGGGGGGTTGGGGACATGTTGGGGACACACAGAGGAAATGTTGGGGACACATTGGGGGGGTGTTGGGGAAATGTTGGGGACACATTGAGGAAATGCTGGGGACACATTGGGGATATATTGGGGACACTTTGGGGAAAGAATGAGGGCACATTGAGGATGTATTGGGGACACATTGGGGACACACAGAGGAAATGTTGGGGACACATTGAGGAAATGCTGGGGACACATTGGGGATATATTGGGGACACAATGGGGGAAACAATGAGGGCACATTGGGGACACATTGGGGATATGTTGGGGACACACAGAGGACACAATGGGGACACCATGGGGACATATTGGGGACCCATCAGGGACACATTGGGGATATATTGGGGACACAATGAGGGCACATTGGGGATATGTTGGGGACACATCAGGAACACATGGGGGGCACATTGGGGGGGTGTTGGGGACATATTGGGGATATATTGGGGACCTATTGGGGACATGTTGGGGACACACAGAGGAAATGTTGGGGACACATTGGGGGGGTGTTGGGGAAATGGTGGGGACACATTGGGGATATATTGGGGACATATTGGGGAAACAATGAGGGCACATTGGGGACACGTTGGGGATATGTTGGGGACACACAGAGGACACAATGGGGACACCATGGGGACATATTGGGGACCCATCAGGGACACATCAGGAACACATCGGGGGCACATTGGGGGGGGTTGGGGACATATTGGGGACACACAGAGGTAATATTAGGGACACATTGGGGATATGGTTAGGGACACATTAGGAACACATGGGGGACACATTGAGGGATGTTGGGGAAATGTTGGGGACACATTGGGGACCAATTGGAGACACACTGGGGACACACTGGGAACACATTGGGGACACAGTGGGGAAATAACGAGGGCACATTGGGGATATGTTGGGGACACACAGAGGACACAATGGGGACACCATGGGGACATATTGGGGACACATTTGGGACCCATGAGGGACACAGTGTGGACACACTGAGGATGCGATGGGGACACATTGGGGACATATGGGGCACATATTGGGGACACATTGAGGACACACTGGGGACACATTGGGGACCCATGAGGGACACAGCATGGACACATTGGGGACATATGGGGCACATACTGGGGACACACTAGGGACACATTGGGGACAACACTGGGGACACATTGGGGACCCATGAGGGACACCGTGTGGACACACTGAGGATGCGATGGGGACACATTGGGGACATATGGGGCACATACTGGGGACACATTGGGGACACATTGAGGACATATTGGGGACATATTGGGGACCCATGAGGGACACAGTGTGGGCACATTGAGGATGTGATGGGGACACATTGGGGACACATTGGGGACAACACTGGGGACACATTGGGGACCCATGAGGGACACAGTGTGGACACACTGAGGATGTGATGGGGACACATTGGGGACATATGGGGCACATATTGGGGACACAGTGTGGACACATTGGGGACCCATGAGGGACACAGTGTGGACACACTGAGGATGTGATGGGGACACATTGGGGACATATGGGGCACATACTGGGGACACATTGGGGACACACTGGGGACATATTGGGGACACATTGGGGACCCATGAGGGACACCGTGTGGACACACTGAGGATGCGATGGGGACACATTGGGGACATATGGGGCACATACTGGGGACACATTGGGGACACATTGGGAACCCATGAGGGACACAGTGTGGGCACATTGAGGATGTGATGGGGACACATTGGGGACACATTGGGGACAACACTGGGGACACATTGGGGACCCATGAGGGACACCGTGTGGACACGTGAGGATGCGATGGGGACACCCTGGGGACATATGGGGCACATATTGGGGACTCATTGAGGACAAACTGGGGACATATTGGGGACCCATGAGAGACACAGTGTGGACACACTGAGGATGTGATGGGGACACATTGGGGACATATGGGGCACATACTGGGGACACATTGGGGACACATTGGGAACCCATGAGGGACACAGTGTGGGCACATTGAGGATGCGATGGGGACACCCTGGGGACAGTGTTGGGGACATATTGGGGACACATTGGGGACCCATGAGGGACACCGTGTGGACACACTGAGGATGCGATGGGGACACATTGGGGACATATGGGGCACATACTGGGGACACATTGGGGACATATAGGGCACATACTGGGGACACATTGGAGACATATTGGGGACACATTGGGGACCCATGAGGGACACAGTGTGGACACACTGAGGATGCGATGGGGACACCCTGGGGACACATGAGGGACGTGGCAACCCAATGCCATCCCAGTGCCATCCCAGTGCCATCCCAGTGCCATTGTGCTGTTGGTGCGGTGCCATCCCTGTGTTATTCCGGCACCATTTTGGCACCATTTGGTGCCACCCCTGTGTGACTCTGATGCCATTTGGGTGCCATTTGGGTGCCATCTCAGTACCCCCCACTTCCATCCCAGTGGGACCGCTCCTGTGGTCCCATTTTGGTACTGGTGCCATCCCAGTGCCATTGCGGTGCCACCCCAATGCCATTCTTATCCTGGCACCATTTTGGTCCCATTTTGGTGCCATCCCAATGCCATCCCAACACCATTGTGTTTCCATCCCAGTGCCATCCCAACACCATTGTGGTGCCATCCCAGTGCCACCCCTGTGTTATTCCGGTCCCATTTTGGTGCCATCCCAATATCATCCCGGTGCCATCCCAACACCATTGTGGTGCCATCCCAGTGCCATCCCCATGTTATTCTGGTCCCATTTTGGTGCCATCCCAGTTCCATCCCAACACCATTGTGGTGCCATCCCAATGCCATCCCAGTTCCATCCCAACACCATTGTGGTGCCATCCCAATGCCACCCCTGTGTTATTCCGGTCCCATTTCGGTGCCATCCCAGTTCCATCCCAACGCCATTGTGTTTCCATCCCAGTGCCATCCCTGTGTTATTCCGGTCCCATTTCGGTGCCATCCCAATGCCATCCCAACACCGTTGTGTTTCCATCCCAGTTCCATCCCAACACCATTGTGGTGTCATCCCAATGCCATCCCAGTGCCATCCCAACACTGTTGTGGTTCCATCCCAACGCCATTTCGGTGCCATCCCAATGCCATCCCAACACTGTTGTGGTGCCATCCCAATGCCATCCCAACACCGTTGTGTTTCCATCCCAGTTCCATCCCAACACCATTGTGGTGCCATCCCAGTTCCATCCCAACGCCATTGTGTTTCCATCCCAGTGCCATCCCTGTGTTATTCCGGTCCCATTTCGGTGCCATCCCAATGCCATCCCAACACCGTTGTGTTTCCATCCCAGTGCCATCCCAACACCATTGTGGTGCCATCCCAGTGCCATCCCCATGTTATTCTGGTCCCATTTCGGTGCCATCCCAATGCCATCCCAACGCCATTGTGGTGCCATCCCAGTGCCACCCCTGTGTTATTCCGGTCCCATTTTGGTGCCATCCCAATATCATCCCGGTGCCATCCCAACACCATTGTGGTGCCATCCCAATGCCATCCCCATGTTATTCTGGTCCCATTTTGGTGCCATCCCAATGCCATCCCAACACCATTGTGGTGCCATCCCAATGCCATCCCAACGCCATTGTGTTTCCATCCCAGTGCCATCCCTGTGTTATTCCGGTCCCATTTTGGTGCCATCCCAATGCCATCCCAACACCGTTGTGTTTCCATCCCAGTTCCATCCCAACACCATTGTGGTGCCATCCCAATGCCATCCCAGTGCCATCCCAACACCGTTGTGTTTCCATCCCAATGCCATCCCAACACCATTGTGGTGCCATCCCAATGCCATCCCAGTGCCATCCCAACACCGTTGTGTTTCCATCCCAGTTCCATCCCAACGCCATTTCGGTGCCATCCCAATGCCATCCCAATGCCATTCCAACACTGTTGTGGTGCCATCCCAATGCCATCCCAACACCATTGTGGTGCCATCCCAATGCCATCCCAGTGCCATCCCAACACCGTTGTGTTTCCATCCCAGTTCCATCCCAACGCCATTTCGGTGCCATCCCAATGCCATCCCAATGCCATTCCAACACTGTTGTGGTGCCATCCCAATGCCATCCCAACACCATTGTGGTGCCATCCCAATGCCACCCCTGTGTTATTCCGGTCCCATTTCGGTGCCATCCCAATGCCATCCCAATGCCATCCCAACACCGTTGTGTTTCCATCCCAGTTCCATCCCAACACTGTTGTGGTTCCATCCCAACGCCATTGTGGTTCCATCCCAGTGCCATCCCCGTGTTATTCCGGTCCCATTTCGGTGCCATCCCAATGCCATCCCAGTTCCATCCCAACGCCGTTGCGGTTCCATGGCGGTGCCGTTGCGGTGCCGTTGCGGTGCCGTTGCGGTGCCGTCCCACCTCCATCTCCCACCGTCACCGCATCACCGCCGCATCCGCGCCGACGTTGTTGAGGAGGAAGAGCTCCGGGCGCGCGCCGAAGGCCCAGCAGTGCTGTGGGGCGAAGGGGAGACGGATCAGCACAGCCCCATAGGGAGGTGGGGCAGCACAGCCCCATAGGGAGATGGGGCAGCACAGCCCCATAGAGAGACAGATCAGCACAGCCCCATAGCGAGGTGGGGCAGCACAGCCCCATAGGGAGATGGGGCAGCACAGCCCCATAGAGAGACAGATCAGCACAGCCCCATAGCGAGGTGGGGCAGCACAGCCCCATAGGGAGGTGGGTCAGCACAGCCCCATAGGGAGGTGGGGCAGCACAGCCCCATAGGGAGACGGATCAGCACAGCCCCATAGGGAGACGGGTCAGCACAGCCCCATAGGGAGACGGATCAGCACAGCCCCATAGAGAGATGGGGCAGCACAGCCCCATAGATAGATCAGCACAGCCCCACAGGGAGGTGGGTCAGCACAGCCCCATAGGGAGGTGGGTCAGCACAGCCCCATAGGGAGACGGATCAGCACAGCCCCATAGGGAGGTGGGTCAGCACAGCCCCACAGGGAGGTGGGTCAGCACAGCCCCATAGGGAGACGGATCAGCACAGCCCCATAGAGAGACGGGTCAGCACAGCCCCATAGGGAGGTGGGTCAGCACAGCCCCATAGGGAGGTGGGTCAGCACAGCCCCACATCGCGGGACCCCCACATCAACGGCACCGCTCTGCCCCTCCCCCCCAGATCCGTGTGAGTGTGAGTGAGTGTGTGTTGGTGCACCCAACGTGCTGTTCTCACACCCAACATGGTGCTATCACAGCCAATGCGGTGTTATCACACTCAGTGTGCAGTTATCACACCCACTGTAGCACTGTTACACCCAATGGAGCGTTGTCACACCCAGCACAGCTTTGTCACACCCAACGTGCTGTTGTCACACTCAATGTGGTGTTGTCACACCCAATGCAGTATTGTCACACTCACTGTGGTGTTATCACACCCACTGTAGCACTATTACAGTCAATAGAGCATTGTCACACCCAGCACAGCTTTGTCACACCCAATGTGCTGTTATCACACCCAGTGTAGCACTGTTACACCCAATGCAGTATTGTAATCACACCCAACGTGGTGTTATCACACCCAACGTGGTGTTGTCACACTCAATGTGGTGTTATCACACTCAACGTGATGTTGTCACACCCAATGTGCAGATATCACACCCAGTGTAGCACTGTTACACCCAATGCAGTATTGTAACCACACTTAACATGGTGTTATCACACCCAATGTGGTGTTGTCACACTCAGTGTGCAGTTATCACACCCACTGTAGCACTGTTACACCCAATGCGGTGTTGTCACACCCAACATAGCACTATTACAGCCAATGGAGCGTTGTCACACCCAACAGAGCTTTGTCACACCCAACGTGGTGTTGTCACACTCAATGTGGTGTTGTCACACCCAATGCAGTATTGTCACACTCACTGTGGTGTTATCACACTCAATGTAGCACTGTTACACCCAATGTGGTGTTGTCACACCCAACATAGTATTACAGCCAATGGAGCATTGTCACACCCAGCACAGCTTTGTCACACCCAACGTGCTGTTGTCACACTCAATGTGGTGTTGTCACACCCAATGCAGTATTGTCACACTCACTGTGGTGTTGTCACACCCAACATAGCACTATTACAGCCAATGGAGCGTTGTCACACCCAGCACAGCTTTGTCACACCCAACGTGGTGTTGTCACGCTCAATGTGGGGTTATCACACCCAATGTAGCACTGTTACACCCAGTGCAGTATTGTCACACTCACTGTGGTGTTATCACACTCAATGTAGCACTGTTACACCCAATGTGGTGTTCTCACACTCACTGTGGTGTTATCACACCCAATGTAGCACTGTTACACCCAATGAAGTGTTGTCACACCCAACATAGCACTATTACAGCCAATGGAGCATTGTCACACTCGATGTGGTGTTGTCACACCCAACGTGGTGTTGTCACACTCAGTGTGGTGTTGTCACACCCAATGCAGTATTGTCACACTCACTGTGGTGTTATCACACCCAATGTAGCACTGTTACACCCAATGCGGTGTTGTCACACCCACTGTGGTGTTGTCACACCCAACATAGCACTATTACAGCCAATGGAGCGTTGTCACACCCAGCACAGCTTTGTCACACCCAACGTGGTGTGGTCACACTCACTGTGGTGTTATCACACCCACTGTAGCACTGTTACACCCAATGCAGTGTTGTCACACCCAACATAGCACGATTACAGCCAATGGAGCGTTGTCACACCCAGCACAGCTTTGTCACACCCAACCTGGTGTTGTCACACTCAATGTGGTGTTGTCACACCCAATGCAGTATTGTCACACTCACTGTGGTGTTGTCACACCCAACATAGCACTATTACAGCCAATGGAGCGTTGTCACACCCAGCACAGCTTTGTCACACCCAATGCAGTATTGTCACACCCAACGTGGTGTTGTCACACTCAATGTGGTGTTATCACACCCAACACAGCTTTGTCACACCCAACTGTGTTGTCACAGCTGAGGCAGTGTTGTCACACCCAATGTAGCATTGTCACACCCAACACAGTGTTGTCACACCAATGTAGTGTTGTCACACTCAACAGTGTTGTCACACTCAGTGTAGCACTGCTACACCCAACACGGTGTCACTACACTCCATGGAGCGTTGTCACACCCAACATAGCATTGTCACACCCAATACAGTGTTGTTACACCAATGTAGTGTTGTCACACCCAACACAGCGTTGTCACACCCAACATAGCACTGTTACACCCAATACAGTGTTGTCACACCCAATGTAGGATTGTCACACCCAACATAGCATCATTACACCAATGTAGTGTTGTCACACCCAACACAGTGTTGTCACACTCAGTGTAGCACTGCTACACCCAACACAGTGTCATTACACTCCATGGAGCGTTGTCACACCCAACATAGCATTGTCACACCCATTACAGTGTTGTTACACCCCATGTAGTGTTGTCACACTCAATGTAGCACTGTCACACCCAACACGGTGCTGTCACACCTGAGGTAGTGTTGTTACACCAATGTAGGACTGTCACACGTGGTACAGCGTTGTCACACCCAACATAGCATTGTCACACCCAACACAGTGTTGTTACACCAATGTAGTGTTGTCACACCCAACACAGCGTTGTCACACCCAACATAGCACTGTTACACCCAATACAGTGTTGTCACACCCAATGTAGGATTGTCACACCCAACATAGCATCATTACACCAATGTAGTGTTGTCACACCCAACACAGTGTTGTCACACTCAGTGTAGCACTGCTACACCCAACACAGTGTCATTACACTCCATGGAGCGTTGTCACACCCAACATAGCATTGTCACACCCATTACAGTGTTGTTACACCCCATGTAGTGTTGTCACACTCAATGTAGCACTGTCACACCCAACACGGTGCTGTCACACCTGAGGTAGTGTTGTTACACCAATGTAGGACTGTCACACGTGGTACAGCGTTGTCACACCCAACATAGCATTGTCACACCCAACACAGTGTTGTTACACCAATGTAGTGTTGTCACACCCAACACAGCGTTGTCACACCCAACATAGCACTGTTACACCCAATACAGTGTTGTCACACCCAATGTAGTGTTGTCACACCCAACACAGCATCATAACACCCAATGTAGTGTTGTCACACTCAACAGTGTTGTCACACTCAGTGTAGCACTGCTACACCCAACACGGTGTCATTACACTCCATGGAGCGTTGTCACACCCAACATAGCATTGTCACACCCAATACAGTGTTGTTACACCAATGTAGTGTTGTCACACTCAATGTAGTGTTGTCACACCCAACACAGCGTTGTTACACCAATGTAGTGTTGTCACACTCACTGTAGCACTGTCACACCCAGCACAGTGCTGTCACACCTGAGGTAGTGTTGTTACACCCAATGTAGGATTGTCACACGTGGCACAGTGTTGTCACACCCAACATAGCATCGTTACACCCCATGTAGTGTTGTCACACTCAATGTAGCATTGTCACACCCAACACAGTGTTGTCACACTCAGTGTAGCATTGTCACACTCAACACAGTGTTGTCACACTCAGTGTAGCACTGCTACACCCAACACGGTGTCATTACACTCCATGGAGCGTTGTCACACCCAACACAGCACTGTTACACCCAACATAGCATTGTCACACCCAATACAGTGTTGTTACACCCCATGTAGTGTTGTCACACCCAACACAGTGCTGTCACACCCAACATAGCACTGTTACACCCAATGTAGGATTGTCACACGTGGCACAGTGTTGTCACACCCAACATAGCATTGTTACTCCCAATACAGTGTTGTCACACTCAATGTAGCATTGTCACACCCAACACAGTGTTGTCACACTCAATGTAGCACTGCTACACCCAACACAGTGTCATTACACTCCATGGAGCGTTGTCACACCCAACATAGCACTGTTACACCCAATACAGTGTTGTTACACCAATGTAGTGTTGTCACACCCAACACAGTGCTGTCACACCCAACATAGCACTGTTACACCCAATGTAGGATTGTCACACGTGGCACAGCGTTGTCACACCCAACATAGCATTGTTACTCCCAATACAGTGTTGTCACACTCAATGTAGCATTGTCACACCCAACACAGTGTTGTCACACTCAATGTAGCACTGCTACACCCAACACAGTGTCATTACACTCCATGGAGCGTTGTCACACCCAACATAGCACTGTTACACCCAATACAGTGTTGTTACACCAATGTAGTGTTGTCACACCCAACACAGTGCTGTCACACCCAACATAGCAGTGTTACACCCAATGTAGGATTGTCACACGTGGCACAGTGTTGTCACACCCAACATAGCACTGTTACACCCAACACAGTGCTGTCACACCTGACACCACTGTCACACCCAACACAGTGTTATCAGTCCCAGTGTGGCATTGTCACACCCAAAGCAGTGCTGTCACACTCAGTGCAGCGCTGTCACACCCGATGTCGGTTTGTCACACCCAACTCAGTGTCATTACACTCAACATAGCACTGTTACACCCTCTGTAGCACTGTCACACCCACGGGAGTGTTCTCACACCCAATGTAGTGTTGTCACACCTGGCACAGTGTTGTCACACCTAATGTAGTGTTGTCACACCCAATGTAGCACTGTCACACCCATGGGAGTGTTGTCACACCCAATGTCATGTTGTCACACCCCATGTAGTGTTGTCACCCCCAATGTAGTGTTGTCACACCTGGCACAGTGTTGTCACACTCAGTGTAGCACTGTCACACCCATGGGAGTGTTGTCACACCCAGTGTCACGTTGTCACACCCAACGGTGTTGTCCCACCCAATGTAGCACTGTCACACCTGGCACAGTGTTGTCACACCCAGTATAGCACTGTCACACCCAATACAGGGCCATTACACCCACCGCAGTGCTGTCACACTCAGTGTAGCATTGTCACACCCATGGGAGTGTTGTCACACCTGGCACAGTGTTGTCACACCCAATGTAGCACTGTCACACCCAATGTCATGTTGCCACACCCCATGTAGTGTTGTCACACCCAATGTAGTGTTGTCACACCTGGCACAGTGTTGTCACACTCAGTGTAGCACTGTCACACCCATGGGAGTGTTGTCACACCCAATGTCACGTTGTCACACCCAACGGTGTTGTCCCACCCAATGTAGCACTGTCACACCCAATGTCATGTAGTCACACCCAATGTAGTGTTGTCACACCTGGCACAGTGTTGTCACACACAGTGTAGCACTGTCACACCCAATGTCATGTTGTCACACCCAATGTAGTGTTGTCACACCCAATGTCATGTTGCCACACCCCATGTAGTGTTGTCACACCCAGTGCAGTGTTGTCACACCCAGTATAGCACTGTCACACCCCATGTAGTGTTGTCACACCCAATGTAGTGTTATCACACCCAGTGCAGTGTTGTCACACCCAATGTAGCACTGTCACACCCATGGGAATGTTGTCATACCCAATGTCATGTAGTCACACCCCATGTAGTGTTGTCACACCTGGCACAGTGTTGTCACACCCCATGTAGTGTTGTCACCCCCCATGTCGTGTTGTCACACCCGGCACAGTGTTGTCACACCCAATGTAGCACTGTCACACCCAATGTAGTGTTGTCACACCCAATGTCACGTTGTCACACCTGGCACAGTGTTGTCACACCCAGTGTAGCACTGTCACACCCAATACAGGGCCATTACACCCACCGCAGTGCTGTCACACCCATGGGAGTGTCACTGTCACACCCAATGTAGTGTTGTCACACCCAATGTCATGTTGTCACACCTGGCACAGTGTTGTCACATCCAATGTAGCACTGTCACACCCATGGGAGTGTTGTCACACCCAATGTCATGTTGTCACACCCCATGTAGTGTTGTCACCCCCCATGTCGTGTTGTCACACCCGGCACAGTGTTGTCACACCCAGTGTAGCACTGTCACACCCAATGTAGTGTTGTCACACCCAATGTCACGTTGTCACACCTGGCACAGTGTTGTCACACCCAATGTAGCACTGTCACACCCAATGTCGTGTTGTCACACCCCATGTAGTGTTGTCACACCCAATGTCACGTTGTCACACCTGGTACAGTGTTGTCACACCCAGTGTAGCACTGTCACACGCAATACAGGGCCATTACACCCACCGCAGTGCTGTCACACTCAGTGTAGCGTTGTCACACCCATGGGAGTGTTGTCACAGCCAATGTAGTGTTGTCACACCTGGCACAGTGTTGTCACACCCAATGTAGCACTGTCACACCCAATGTCGTGTTGTCACACCCCATGTAGTGTTGTCACACCCAATGTCACGTTGTCACACCTGGTACAGTGTTGTCACACCCAATGTAGCACTGTCACACCCAATGTCACGTTGTCACACCAATGGGAGTGTTGTCACACCCAGTGCAGTGTTGTCACACCCCATGTAGTGTTGTCACACCTGGCACAGTGTTGTCACACCCAGTGTAGCACTGTCACACGCAATACAGGGCCATTACACCCACCGCAGTGCTGTCACACGCAGTGTAGCGTTGTCACACCCATGGGAGTGTTGTCACAGCCAATGTAGTGTTGTCACACCTGGCACAGTGTTGTCACACCCAATGTAGCACTGTCACACCCAATGTCACGTTGTCACACCAATGGGAGTGTTGTCACACCCAGTGCAGTGTTGTCACACCCCATGTAGTGTTGTCACACCTGGCACAGTGTTGTCACACCCAGTGTAGCACTGTCACACCCAATACAGGGCCATTACACCCACCGCAGTGCTGTCACACTCAGTGTAGCGTTGTCACACCCATGGGAGTGTTGTCACACCCAATGTAGTGTTGTCACACCTGGCACAGTGTTGTCACACCCAATGTAGCACTGTCACACCCAATGTCACGTTGTCACACCATGGGAGTGTTGTCACACCCAGTGCAGTGCTGTCACACCTGGCACAGTGTTGTCACACCCAGTGTAGCACTGTCACACCCAATGTCACATTGTCACCCCCCATGTAGTGTTGTCACACCCAATGTAGTGTTGTCACACCCAGTGTCACATTGTCACCCCCATGTCGTGTTGTCACACCCCATGTAGTGTTGTCACACCCAGTGTCACATTGTCACCCCCATGTCGTGTTGTCACACCCCATGTAGTGTTGTCACACCCAGTGTCACACTGTCACACCCCATGTAGTGTTGCCACACCCGCTGTAGTGCTGTGACCACCACCACAGAGCTGACACACCAACACAGCGTTGTCACACCCGATGTAATCACACCCGATGTAGTGTTGTTACAACCAACACAGTGCTGTCACACCCGGCGTAGCGCTGTCACCCCCAACGCAGTGTTGGCACACCTGAGGTAGCGTTGTCACACCCGACGCAGCACTGTTACACCCATCGTAGTGCTGTCACACCCGACGCAGTGTTGTCACACCCGCCGTAGGACCGTTACACCCGATGGAGTGTTGTCACACTCAGCGTAGTGTTGTCACACCCGACATAGCACTGTCACAGCCCACGGAGTGTTGTCACACGCAGCGCAGCGTTGTCACACCCGACGTAGCACTGTCACACTCAACGTAGTGTTGTCACACCCAACGTACCACTGTCACACCCAACGTAGTGTCATCACACTCAGCGTAGCGTTGTCACACCCAGTGTAGCATTGTTACCCCCAACGTAGTGTTGCCACACTCAGTGTCGTGTTGTCACACCCACGGTAGTGTTGTCACACCCAACGTAGTGTTGTTGTCACACTCGACGTCGTGTTGTCACACCCAACGCAGCGTTGTCACCCCGCCGTGTCGGTGCCGCACAGCCGTGCCACAGTTCAGTGCCGCACGTCGGTGAGTGTGCAACCATTGCCACATTGGTGGCACTCAGTGCCCGGGGAGGGCGCACACACACACACACGGGGGCACACACACACAGGAGGACACACACACACATGGGGGCACACACACACACGGGGACACACACACACATGGGGGGGTGCACACACATACAGGAGGACACACACACACACGGGGGCACACACACACACAGGGACACACACACACAGGAGGACACACACACACAGGAGGACACACACACACATGGGGGCACACACACACAGGAGGACACACACACACATGGGGGCACACACACACATGGGGGCACACACACATGGGGGCACACACACATGGGGGCACACACACACATGGGGGCACACACACACACACGGGGGCACACACACACAGGAGGACACACACATGCACACAGGGGCACACACACACATGGGGGCACACACACACACGGGGGCACACACACACAGGAGGACACACACACACACATGGGGGCACACACACACAGGAGGACACACACACACATGGGGGCACACACACACAGGAGGACACACACACATGGGGGCACACACACACGGGGGCACACACACACAGGAGGACACACACACGGGGGCACACACACAGGACACACATGGGGACACACACACATGGGGCGTGTACACACTCAGGAATGTACACACACACGGGGGCACACACACACAGGAGGACACACACACACACATGGGGGGTGTACACACTCAGGAATGTACACATACATGGGGATGCACACACACACACGGGGATGCACACACACACACATGCACACGAGGGGAGTGCACACACATGGGATGGGGGATGCACACACACAGGGATGTACACACATGGAGGCACACACGAGGGGGAACACACACAGGGGTGCACACACACGTGGACGCACACACACCCAGGGATGCACACCCACAGGGAGGTACACACACATGGCGATGCACACACGAGGGGGAACACACACACACAGACAGGGGGGATGCACACACACATGGGGATGCACACACACATGGGGATGCACACACACACACACGAGGGGGGGATGCACACACCCAGGGATGCACACCCATGGAGGCACACACGAGGGGGCACACACACACACACACAGACACAGACACACACGGGGGGGGGATGCACACACACACACACAGACACACACACACACATGAGGGGGGATGGACACACCCAGGGATGCACGCACATGGGGACACACACGAGGGGGCACACACACAGGTGTGCACACACACACACACACACACGCAGAGGGATATACACAGGGGGGAATGCACAGGAGGGGGAACACACACACACACACAGACACAAACAGACACACACGGGGGGGGATGCACACACACATGGGGATGCACACACACATGGGGATGCACACACACATGGGGATGCACACGTGCACACACACAGACACACAGGGATGCACACACACACACACACACGCACACACGAGGGGGGATGCACACACCCAGGGACGCACACCCATGGAGGCACACACCCCCGGGGCCGACATACACACACACACGCTCGCGCGCGCACGGGGAGGTGTGACGCGCTTGCACACGCGTGTGCCCTGCGGGCGCTACTTGGCGCCGTGCTGGGGGCTGTGCTGGGGCAGCAGGCTGCGCGTGACGCTTACCGTGGTGCCGCAGGACAGCGCCGAGGCGCCGAGCGCGATCAGACACAGCCACGTCTGCAACGACAGCGGGACGCGGCCTCAGCCCTTCTGCCCCCCACAACGGATCCTGCCCCCCACGGGCTCCTTCCTGCCCCCCATGGGCTCCTTCCTGCCCCCCAGAATGGATCCTGCCCCCCATGGGCTCCTTCCTGCCCCCCACAACGGATCCTGCGCCCCATAGGCTCCTTCCTGCCCCCCATGGGCTCCTTCCTGCCCCCCAGAATGGATCCTGCCCCCCACAGGCTTCTTCCTGCCCCCCATGGGCTCCTTCCTGCCCCCCACAGGCTCCTTCCTGCCCCCCACAATGGATCCTGCGCCCCATGGGCTCCTTCCTGCCCCCCAGAACAAATCCTGCCCCCCCATGGGCTCCTTCCTGCCCCCCACAACGGATCCTGCGCCCCACGGGCTCCTTCCTGCCCCCCATGGGCTCCTTCCTGCCCCCCACAATGGATCCTGCGCCCCACGGGCTCCTTCCTGCCCCCCATGGGCTCCTTCCTGCCCCCCAGAACAGATCCTGCCCCCCATAGGCTCCTTCCTGCCCCCTTTAGGCTGCTTCCTGCCCCCCAGAATGGATCCAGCCCCCCATGGGCTCCTTCCTGCCCCCCACAATGGATCCTGCGCCCCATGGGCTCCTTCCTGCCCCCCAGAACAGATCCTGCCCCCCATGGGCTCCTTCCTGCCCCCCATAGGCTCCTGCCCCCCATGGGCTCCTTCCTGCCCCCTTTAGGCTCCTTCCTGCCCCCCACAACGGATCCTGCGCCCCACGGGTTCCTTCCTGCCCCCCACGGGCTCCTTCCTGCCCCCCATAGGCTCCTTCCTGCCCCCCACGGGCTCCTTCCTGCCCCCCACAACAGATCCTGCCCCCTTTAGGCTGCTTCCTGCCCCCCACAACGGATCCTGCCCCCCACGGGCTCCTTCCTGCCCCCCATGGGCTCCTTCCTGCCCCCCAGAACAGATCCTGCCCCCCATAGGCTCCTTCCTGCCCCCTTTAGGCTGCTTCCTGCCCCCCAGAATGGATCCAGCCCCCCATGGGCTCCTTCCTGCCCCCCACAATGGATCCTGCGCCCCATGGGCTCCTTCCTGCCCCCCAGAACAGATCCTGCCCCCCATGGGCTCCTTCCTGCCCCCCATAGGCTCCTGCCCCCCATGGGCTCCTTCCTGCCCCCTTTAGGCTCCTTCCTGCCCCCCACAACGGATCCTGCGCCCCACGGGTTCCTTCCTGCCCCCCACGGGCTCCTTCCTGCCCCCCATAGGCTCCTTCCTGCGCCCCACGGGCTCCTTCCTGCCCCCCACAACAGATCCTGCCCCCTTTAGGCTGCTTCCTGCCCCCCACAACGGATCCTGCCCCCCACGGGCTCCTTCCTGCCCCCCATAGGCTCCTTCCTGCCCCCTTTAGGCTCCTTCCTGACCCCCAGAACAGATCCTGCCCCCCATGGGCTCCTTCCTGCCCCCCACAACGGATCCTGCCCCCCAGGGGCTCCTTCCTGCCCCCCACAACAGATCCTGCCCCCCACAGGCTCCTTCCTGCCCCCCATAGGCTCCTTCCTGCCCCCCATGGGCTCCTTCCTGCCCCCCACAACGGATCCTGCGCCCCACGGGCTCCTTCCTGCCCCCCAGAACAGATCCTGCCCCCCATAGGCTCCTTCCTGCCCCCCATGGGCTCCTTCCTGCCCCCCACAACGGATCCTGCGCCCCACGGGCTCCTTCCTGCCCCCCAGAACAGATCCTGCCCCCCATAGGCTCCTTCCTGCCCCCCATGGGCTCCTTCCTGCCCCCCACAATGGATCCTGCGCCCCATGGGCTCCTTCCTGCCCCCCACAACAGATCCTGCCCCCCATGGGCTCCTTCCTGCCCCCCACAACGGATCCTGCCCCCCACAGGCTCCTTCCTGCCCCCCATGGGCTCCTTCCTGCCCCCCACGGGCTCCTTCCTGCCCCCCAGAACAGATCCTGCCCCCTTTAGGCTGCTTCCTGCCCCCCACAACGGATCCTGCACCCCACGGGCTCCTTCCTGCCCCCCATAGGCTCCTTCCTGCCCCCTTTAGGCTCCTTCCTGACCCCCAGAACAGATCCTGCCCCCCATAGGCTCCTTCCTGCCCCCTTTAGGCTGCTTCCTGCCCCCCACAACGGATCCTGCCCCCCATGGGCTCCTTCCTGCCCCCCACAACGGATCCTGCGCCCCACGGGCTCCTTCCTGCCCCCCATAGGCTCCTTCCTGCCCCCTTTAGGCTGCTTCCTGCCCCCCAGAATAGATCCAGCCCCCCACGGGCTCCTTCCTGCCCCCCATGGGCTCCTTCCTGCCCCCCACAACGGATCCTGCCCCCCATGGGCTCCTTCCTGCCCCCCACAACGGATCCTGCCCCCCATGGGCTCCTTCCTGCCCCCCACGGGCTCCTTCCTGCCCCCCAGAACAGATCCTGCCCCCCACGGGCTCCTTCCTGCCCCCCAGAACGGATCCTGCCCCCCTTGGGCTGCTTCCTGCCCCCCAGAACGGATCCTGCCCCCCATGGGCTCCTTCCTGCCCCCCATATCGATTCCTGCCCCCCATAACAGATCCTGACCCCCATGTTTGTTCCTGCCCCCCCCATGTTGGTTCCTGCCCCCCATTATGGCTCCCACAACCCCCACTTGGTTCCCTTTGGGTTGGTTCCTGCCCCCCCATGTCAGTTCCTGCCCCCCCATGTCAGTTCCTGCCCCCCATGATGGCTGCTGCCCCCCCCACCTGCTTCCCTTTGGGCTGCTTCCACCCCCCATGTTTGTTCCCACCCCCCACAACGGCTCCTGCCCCCCATGTGCTGATTCCTTCCCCCAGTGTGCTGCTTCCTGCCCCCCATGTTGTATTCTGCTCCCCATGTGTTGGTTAGTTCCTGCCCCCCATGTTGCCTCCTGCCCCCCATGTTGCCTCCTGCCCCCCATGCAGTCCTGGTGCCGTCTCTCAGGGTCCCTTCTCCCCATTGTGGACGCAGTTATGGCGGTGCCTTCGGGTGACCCCAAACGAGGAGGAGCCACCAAACGCTGTGGGGCGCAGTGAGCACCGTGGCAGAGCTCAGGGCCTCGGGGGGGGTCCGGGCGGTGGCTGGAGGGGGGGCAGCCCAGGGCTGTGGGGGGGGCTGCGAGGAGTCTTCCAGCCCAACCGTCCTGTGCTTCTGTGACCTTCAAGGACCCTTCCATCCCAACCACCCCATGGCTCTATAAGCTCTAAGGACCCTCCCCAACCACCCCATGGCTCTTTGACCTTTTAGGACCCTTCCATCCCAACCACCCCGAGGTCCTATGATGTTGATCTGTTATCTTCAAGGACCCTCCCATCCCAACCATCCTGTGGTTCCATGATCTTCAAGCTCCCTTCCAATCCAGCTATTAGATGACTTCCATCCCAACCACCCCATGGCTCTTTGACCTTTTAGGACCCTCCCAACCCAATCATCCTGTAGATTTATGATCTCAAAAGACCCCTCCAACCCAATCATTTGATGACCTTTCAGGACCCTCCCAACCCAAACTAACCATCCCATGACTCTATGACCCTTCAGGACCCTTCCAACCCAACCACCCCATGGCTCTACGACCTTTCAGGACCCTTCCAACCCAACCATCCTGGGGTTCTGTGATCTTTCAGGACCCTTCTGACCCAACCATCCTATGGTTCTGTGACCTTTCAGGACCCTTCCAACCCAACCACCCCATGCCTCTATGACTTTTTACAACCCTCCCAACCCAACCCAACCCAACCCAACCACCCCATGGCTCCACGACCTTCCAGGACCCTCTTAACTCAACCATCCCATGGCTCTATGACCTTTCAGGACCCTCTCAATCCAACCATCCTGAATATTCATGATCTTGAAAGACTCCTCCAAGCCAGTTTTTTTTATCACCCTTCAAGATCCTCCCAACCCAACCGTCCCATTGCTCTACGACCTTTCAGGACCCTTCCAACTCAACCATCCCATGGCTCTACGACCTTTCAGGACCCTTCCAACCCAGCCACCCCATGCCTCTATGACTTTTTACAACCCTCCCAACCCAACCCAACCATCCCATGGCTCTACGACCTTTCAGGACCCTTATGACCTTTCAGGACCCTCCCAACCCAACTACCCCCCAACTCTATAACCTTTCAGGACCCTTCCAACCCAACCATCCCTTGGCTCTACGACCTTTCAGGACCCTCCCAACCCAACCTCCCCCCAGCTCTATGACCTTTCAGGACCCTCCCAACCCAACTACATCCCATGGCTCTACGACCTTTCAGGACCCTCCCAACCCAACTACCCCCCAACTCTATGAGCTTTCAGGACCCTCCCAACCCAACTACCCCCCAACTCTATGACCTTTCAGGACCCTCCCAACCCAACCTCTCCCCAACTCTATGACTTTTCAGGACCCTCCCAACCCAACTACCCCCCAACTCTACGACCTTTCAGGACCCTCCCAACCCAACCTCCCCCCAGCTGTATGACCTTTCAGGACCCTCCCAACCCAACTACATCCCATGGCTCTACGACCTTTCAGGACCCTCCCAACCCAACTACCCCCCAACTCTATAACCTTTCAGGACCCTTCCAACCCAACCATCCCTTGGCTCTACGACCTTTCAGGACCCTCCCAACCCAACCTCCCCCCAGCTCTATGACCTTTCAGGACCCTCCCAACCCAACTACATCCCATGGCTCTACGACCTTTCAGGACCCTCCCAACCCAACTACCCCCCAACTCTATGAGCTTTCAGGACCCTCCCAACCCAACTACCCCCCAACTCTATGACCTTTCAGGACCCTCCCAACCCAACCTCTCCCCAACTCTATGACTTTTCAGGACCCTCCCAACCCAACTACCCCCCAACTCTACGACCTTTCAGGACCCTCCCAACCCAACCTCCCCCCAGCTGTATGACCTTTCAGGACCCTCCCAACCCAACTACCCCCCAACTCTATGACCTTTCAGGACCCTCCCAACCCAACTACATCCCATGGCTCTACGACCTTCCAGGACCCTCTCAACTCAACCATCCCATGGCTCTACGACCTTTCAGGACCCTCCCAACCCAACTACCCCCCAACTCTATGACCTTTCAGGACCCTTCCAACCCAACCATCCCTTGGCTCTATGACCTTTCAGGACCCTCCCAACCCAACTACCCCCCAACTCTATGACCTTTCAGAACCCTCCCAACCCAACTACCCCCCAACTCTATGACCTTTCAAGACCCTCCCAACCCAACCTCCCCCCAACTCTACGACCTTTCAGAACCCTCCCAACCCAACTACCCCCCCAACTCTATGACCTTTCAGGACCCTCCCAACCCAACTACCCCCCAACTCTACGACCTTTCAGGACCCTCCCAACCCAACCTCCCCCCAGCTGTATGACCTTGCAGGACCCTCCCAACCCAACCATCCCTTGGCTCTATGACCTTTCAGGACCCTCCCAACCCAACATCCCCCCAGCTGTATGACCTTTCAGGACCCTCCCAACCCAACTACATCCCATGGCTCTACGACCTTTCAGGACCCTCCTAACCCAACCATCCCATGGCTCTACAACCTTTCAGGACCCTCCCAACCCAACTACCCCCCAACTCTACGACCTTTCAGGACCCTCCCAACCCAACTACCCCCCAACTCTATGACCTTTCAGGACCCTCCCAACCCAACCATCCCATGGCTCTACGACCTTTCAGGACCCTCCCAACCCAACCTCCCCCCAGCTGTATGACCTTTCAGGTCCCTCCCAACCCAACCTCCCCCCAACTCTACGACCTTTCAGGACCCTCCCAGCCCAACCTCCCCCCAACTCTACGACCTTTCAGGACCCTCCCAACCCAACATCCCCCCAGCTGTATGACCTTTCAGGACCCTCCCAACCCAACTACCTCCCAACTCTACGACCTTTCAGGACCCTCCCAACCCAACCTCCCCCCAGCTGTATGACCTTTCAGGACCCTCCCAACCCAACTACCCCCCAACTCTACGACCTTTCAGGACCCTCCCAACCCAACCTCCCCCCAGCTGTATGACCTTGCAGGACCCTCCCAACCCAACCATCCCTTGGCTCTATGACCTTTCAGGACCCTCCCAACCCAACATCCCCCCAGCTGTATGACCTTTCAGGACCCTCCCAACCCAACTACATCCCATGGCTCTACGACCTTTCAGGACCCTCCTAACCCAACCATCCCATGGCTCTACAACCTTTCAGGACCCTCCCAACCCAACTACCCCCCAACTCTACGACCTTTCAGGACCCTCCCAACCCAACTACCCCCCAACTCTATGACCTTTCAGGACCCTCCCAACCCAACCATCCCATGGCTCTACGACCTTTCAGGACCCTCCCAACCCAACCTCCCCCCAGCTGTATGACCTTTCAGGTCCCTCCCAACCCAACCTCCCCCCAACTCTACGACCTTTCAGGACCCTCCCAGCCCAACCTCCCCCCAACTCTACGACCTTTCAGGACCCTCCCAACCCAACATCCCCCCAGCTGTATGACCTTTCAGGACCCTCCCAACCCAACTACCTCCCAACTCTACGACCTTTCAGGACCCTCCCAACCCAACCTCCCCCCAGCTGTATGACCTTTCAGGACCCTCCCAACCCAACCATCCCATGGCTCTATGACCTTTCAGGACCCTCCCAACCCAACCTCCCCCCAGCTCTATGACCTTGCAGGACCCTCCCAACCCAACTACATCCCATGGCTCTACGACCTTGCAGGACCCTCTCAACTCAACCATCCCATGGCTCTACGACCTTTCAGGACCCTCCCAACCCAACTATCCCCCAACTCTATGACCTTTCAGGACCCTCCCAACCCAACCATCCCTTGGCTCTACGACCTTTCAGGACCCTCCCAACCCAACCTCCCCCCAGCTGTATGACCTTTCAGGACCCTCCCAACCCAACATCCCCCCAACTCTACAACCTTTCAGGACCCTCCCAACCCAACCTCCCCCCAGCTGTATGACCTTGCAGGACGTGCTCACCAGGTACGCGACGAAGGCCAGGTAGATGACGCTGAGGATGGCTGCGCCGACGTAGAGTCCCACGTGGTTCAGCGCCATGACGTAGGCCACCACGAAGTACATGTTAATGCTGCACACCAGGAGGATGACCGCACCGCCGCCGATCTTCCAGAACCTGCCAGCACTGTGGGCTGAGCACGGACCCCCCCCGGACCCCCCCTCAGACCCCTTCGGACCCCCCCCCAACCCCCCACTGTACTCACAGCCCATTGGCGAAGTCGTTCATGACGCTGGGCAGGCTGGTGAAGGTCAGCACTGGGATGAGGGCGAATGGGAGCTGAGATGGAAGGAGGAGGGGTGAGGAGGGGAGTGGGCTCCGGGCGTCCCCTGAGGGTGTGATTAGGGGGGGGGGGGGACTTCTCCCCAATGGGAAACGTGTGGGGCCGTGGAGAGGTGTGGGTTGGGCTGGGGGACAGCGTGACCATGGAGCACAGGGAGGCATCCCCATGGATGTCATCACCCCACATCCAACCACAGCCACTCCTCCTTTGTCTTACAGCCATTCCCCCCCCCATCCCATCACCGTGCCCAGGTGACAAGTGTATTCCCGTCCCCTCCTCTGCCTTACAGCCATTCCCCCCCATGTCCCATCACTCCCCTCCTCTGCCTTACAGCCATTCCCCCCCATCCCATCACCCCACGTCAGGCTGACAAATGCATTCCCATCCCCTTCTCCACATCGCAGCCATTCCCCCCATCCCATCACCGTGCATCCATGTGACAATTGCATTCCCATCCCCCCCTTTTTGTCTTACAGCCATCCCCCCCCCATCCCATCACCCCACGTCAGGATGACGAGCGGATTCCCATCCCCTCCTCTGCATTGCGGTGGTTCCCCCTCATCCCATCACTGTGCATCTGGGTGACAAATGCATTCCTGCCCCCTCCCTCACATCACAGCTGCCCCCCCCCCCCTCATCCCATCAATGCAGGAGTGCATTCCTGCCCCCTCCTCCACGCTACACCCATTCCCCCCCATCCCATCACTCCCTGTGGGGCTGAAAAGTGCATTCCCATCCCCTCCTCCACATCACGGCCATCCCCCCCATCCCATCGCTGCGACAAGCAGACCCCCACCGTGGGCTCCCACAGGGACAGAGCAGAGGCAGCCAACCCCCCCCCCCCACACACACACCCCACTGATGGAAGCCAGGACCGGGGCAGCCTTCCCCCCCAGCCCCACTTTGCAGGAAGGAATCCCGAAGGATGCACTGCAGACCCCCCACCCCCCCACTGCAGCACAGTGCGACTGGGGGGGCTGCAGGCCCTGCCCCACCTGCAGGCTCATGAGCACGTTGAGGAAGTCGTTCATCCCCGTCAGGTGCTCCACGTCCTGGAAGATGGCCACGAAGAGGGTGGGGGTGATGGCGATGGAGCGCGTCAGCAGCACGCGGGCAAAGCGAGACCAGCGCAGGTTGAGGAAGCCCTGCAGGAGGAGAGGGGTGCTGACAACGTGGGGAGGGGGGAAAGAAGGGGGGGTGGGGAACGGCGAGCAGAGGGGGGAACGTAAGGGGAGAAGAGAGCACAGAGGGAGGAAGAGAGAGCAGAAGAGGGGGGAGGAAAGGCAGGAGAGGAGCAGAGCGGGAGAGGGGGAGAGGAGATAGAAGTGAGGTAAAAGAGAAGAAGAGCTGAGAGGAGGATGAGGAGATACGGAGAGAGAGAAGAGAGGCAGAGGAGGACGCGGATGGGGTACGGGGAGGAGGGGGAGAGCAGAAGGGGGAAAGAAGGGATAAAACCCGGAGAGGAGGGAGGGGAGGATACAGGAGAGACCAAAGAGCAGAAGAGGGAAAGAGGATAACGGAAATACAGAAGAGGCGATGGGAGGATGAGGAGATGAAGGTAAGGATGAAGAGCAGCAGAGGAGAACGCAGATGGGGAAGATGGAGAAGAGCAGAAAAGAAAGGAAATAGCCCAGAAAGAGGAGGAGAAAAGGAGAAGAGAGGATACAGGGAAGGCAAAAGAGGAGCAGAGTGGAAGAAGAGAGGGGAAGGAAGAAGTAAGGCAGGAGGGGAGGAGAACCCACAGGGAGATGAGGAGATACAGACAGAGAGAAGAGCAGCAGAGGACACAGATGGGGCTGATGGAGGAGGAGGGGAGGGAGAGGAGAGGGGAGGGGAGGGGAGGGGAGGGGAGGGGAGGGGAGGGGAGGGGAGGGGAGGGGAGGGGAGGGGAGGGGAGGGGAGGGGAGGGGAGGGGAGGGAAGGGAAGGGAAGGGAAGGGAAGGGAAGGGAAGGGAAGGGAAGGGAAGGGAAGGGAAGGGAAGGGAAGGGAAGGGAAGGGAAGGGAAGGGAAGGGAAGGGAAGGGAAGGGAAGGGAAGGGAAGGGAAGGGAAGGGAAGGGAAGGGAAGGGAAGGGAAGGGAAGGGAAGGGAAGGGAAGGGAAGGGAAGGGAAGGGAAGGGAAGGGAAGGGAAGGGAAGGGAAGGGAAGGGAAGGGAAGGGAAGGGAAGGGAAGGGAAGGGAAGGGAAGGGAAGGGAAGGGAAGGGAAGGGAAGGGAAGGGAAGGGAAGGGAAGGGAAGGGAAGGGAAGGGAAGGGAAGGGAAGAGAAGAGAAGAGAAGAGAAGAGAAGAGAAGAGAAGAGAAGAGAAGAGAAGAGAAGAGAAGAGAAGAGAAGAGAAGAGAAGAGAAGAGAAGAGAAGAGAGAAGAGGATGCGGGAATGCCAGAAGAGGAGCAGAGAGGAAAGGAGATGCAGAACAGACAGCAGAGGGGAGGAAAAGAGGAGAGGAAAAGGTTCAGAGGGAAAAGCAGCAGCGGAGGGGGGGGACGCAGAGGGGGGCGGTGCGGACCTCCATGACGAACTGCCCTGAGTACGTCCCGGTCATGGTGGAGCTCTGCCCGGCCGCCAGGATCCCAATGGCCCAAATGTAGAGAGCAGCCGGGCCGAAGTAACAGCCCAGCACTGCGCCCTGCAACAGACAGAGCTGGAGGCCACCGACACCTGGCCTTCCAGGACCCTCCCATCCAACCATTCCATAGCACCGTGACCTTCCAGGACCCTTCCTACCCAACCATCCTATAGCTCTGTGATCTTCCAGGACCCTCCCATCCAACCATCCTATAGCTCTGTGACCTTCCAGGACCCTCCCATCCAACCATCCTGTAGCTCTGTGACCTTCCAGGACCCTCCCATCCAACCATCCCATAACTCTGTGACCTTCCAGGACCCTCCCATCCAACCATCCCATAGCTCTGTGATCTTCCAGGACCCTCCCATCCAACCATCCTGTAGCTCTGTGACCTTCCAGGACCCTCCCTTCCAACCATCCCATAGCTCTGTGATCTTCCAGGACCCTCCCATCCAACCATCCTGTAGCTCTGTGACCTTCCAGGACCCTCCCTTCCAACCATCCCATAGCTCTGTGATCTTCCAGGACCCTCCCATCCAACCATCCCATAG
Organism: Gallus gallus; assembly: GCF_016699485.2. Taxonomy (NCBI): domain Eukaryota; kingdom Metazoa; phylum Chordata; class Aves; order Galliformes; family Phasianidae; genus Gallus; species Gallus gallus. The sequence goes on along the minus strand of NC_052565.1, from coordinate 2,388,823 downwards.
CTCTGTGACCTTCCAGGACCCTCCCATGCAACCATCCCATAGCTCTATGACCTTCCAGGACCCTCCCATCCAACCATCCCATAGCTCTGTGACCTTCCAGGACCCTCCCATCCAACCATCCCATAGCTCTGTGACCTTCCAGGACCCTCCCATCCAACCATCCCATAGCTCTGTGACCTTCCAGGACCCTTCCAATCCAACCACCCTGTAGCTCTGTGACCTTCCAGGACCCTCCCATCCAACCATCCCATAGCTCTGTGACCTTCCAGGACCCTCCCATCCAACCATCCTATAGCCCTGCAACCTTCAAGGACCCTCCCATGCAACCATCCCATAGCTCTGTGACCTTCCAGGACCCTCCCATCCAACCATCCCATAGCTCTGTGACCTTCCAGGACCCTCCCTTCCAACCATCCTATAGCTCTGACCAGGACCCTTCCAATCCAACCACCCTGTAGCTCTGTGACCTTCCAGGACCCTCCCATCCAACCATCCCATAGCTCTGTGACCTTCCAGGACCCTCCCGTGCAACCATCCTATAGCTCTGTGACCTTCCAGGACCCTTCCATCCAACCGTCCTATAGCTCTATGACCTTCCAGGACCCTTCCAACCCAACCACCCCATTGTTCACTGATCTGTAAGGACACCTTCATCCCAACAATCCCATGGCTCAGCCACCTTTTAGGCCCTTCCAATCAACCATCCCATAGTTTGTGATCTTCAAAGACCCTTCCAGCTATCAGAGCTGGGGGTGTTATCAGTTGGGGGCTGTGCTATATCAGTTGGGGGCTGTTATCAGCTGGGGCTGTTATCAGAGCTGGGGGCTGTGCTATCAAAACTGGGGCTGTGCTATATCAGCTGGGGGCTGTGCTATCAGCTGGAGGCTGTGCTATCAGCTGAGGGCTGTGTTATCAGAACTGGGGGCTGTGCTATCAGCTGAGGGCTGTTATCAGAACTGGGGGCTGTGCTATCAGAACTGGGGGCTGTTATCAGAGCTGGGGGCTGTGCTATCAGAGCAGGGGCTATTATCAGCTGGGGGCTGTGCTATCAGAGCTGGGGGCTGTGCTATATCAGCTGGGGGCTGTGCTATCAGCTGGGGGCTGTTATCAGAACTGGGGGCTGTGCTATCAGAGCAGGGGCTATTATCAGAGCTGGGGGCTGTTATCAGCTGGGGGCCGTTATCAGCTGGGGGCTGTGCTATATCAGCTGGGGGCTGTGCTATATCAGCTGGGGGCTGTGCTATCAGAGCAGGGGGCTGTGCTATCAGAGTACGGGGCTGTGCTATCAGCTGGGGGCTGTGCTATCAGAGCAGGGGCTGTTATCAGTTGGGGGCTGTGCTATATCAGCTGGGGGCTGTGCTATCAGAGCAGGGGCTGTGCTATCAGAGCAGGGGGCTGTGCTATATCAGCCGGGGGCTGTGCTATCAGTTGAGGGCTGTGCTATCAGCTGGGGGCTGTGCTATCAGAGCAGGGGCTGTGCTATCAGAGTAGGGGGCTGTGCTATATCAGCTGGGGGCTGTGCTATCAGAACTGGGGGCTGTGCTATCAGAGCAGGGGCTATTATCAGAGCTGGGGGCTGTTATCAGCTGGGGGCCGTTGTTATCAGCTGGGGGCCGTTATCAGCTGGGGGCTGTGCTATTAGAGCAGGGGCTGTGCTATCAGCTGGGGGCCGTTGTTATCAGCTGGGGGCCGTTATCAGCTGGGGGCCGTTGTTATCAGCAGGCACAGCGCTCTCAGCAGCCCTCACCCCTTTGTAGATGTCCACCTCCAGCGTGGCGTTGTCGCTCGGGAACAGCGCTGCGTGGGCACTGCTGGCGTTGGCGCACACCTCGTGCTGCAACGAGACCCCGAGCGCTGCTGGGGGGCAGCGGGGGACCCCCCCTCCGTCCTCCCAGCTCAGCCCAACGCCCCCCCGACCCCTCCCAGCCCCCCCCCCCGACTCACCACATCCGCGTTGGTTTTGCCGTAGAACGCCTCGGCGAAGACGGAGACGACGAAGACGTTGATGATGAAGGAGACGAAGAGCGCAATGCACGACTCGGCAAAGAAGTATTTGTTGGCATCGCGCACCTCCCGCGGGTTGGAGCGGTTCACCTGGCGGGACTGCGGGGGGGGGCAACGGGAATGCATCCGTGGGGGGCGTGGAGTGGGGGGGCACGGAGTGGGGGGGCTCACTGGGGGGGGACAGAGTGGGGGTGCTCAATGGGGGTGCAGAGTTTGGGGGTGCAAAGTATGGGGGTGCATAATGAGTGTGCACAGAGTGGGGGTGTTCAATGTGGGCGCAGAGTTTGGGGGTGCAGAGTTTGGGGGTGCAGAGTATGGGGGTGCAAAGTATGGGGGTGCAGAAAGTGGGGGTGCAGAGTGTGGGTGTGCAAAGTATGGGGGTGCATAATGAGTGTGCACAGAGTGGGGGTGCTCAATGAGGGTGCACAGAGTGGGGGTGCTCAATGGGGGCGCAGAGTTTGGGGGTGCAGAGTGTGGGGGTGCATAATGAGGGTGCACAAAGTGGGGGTGCAGAGTGTGGGGGTGCTCAATGAGGGGGCACAAAGTGGGGGTGCTCAATGGGGGCACGGAGTTTGGGGGTGCATAATGAGGGTGGAACAGAGTGGGGGTGCAGAGTTTCGGGGTGCACAGAGTGGGGGTGCAGAGTTTGGAGATGCACAGAGTGGGGGTGCAAAGTGTGGGGGTGCATAATGAGGGTGGCACAGAGTGGGGGTGCTCAATGGGGGGGACAGAGTGGGGGTGCTCAATGGGGGTGCAGAGTTTGGGTGTGCAAAGTATGGGGGTGCATAATGAGTGTGCACAGAGTGGGGGTCCTCAATGAGGGTGCACAGAGTGGGGGTGCAAAGTGTGGGGATGCAAGGAGTTTGAAGGTGCAAGGTATGGGGGTGCACAGAGTGAGTGCACAGAGTGGGGGTGCTCAATGAGGGTGCACAGAGTGGGGGTGCAAAGTGTGGGGGTGCACAGAGTTTGAAGGGGCAAGGTATGGGGGTGCACAGAGTGGGGGTGCAGAGTTTGGGGGTGCACAGAGTGGGGATGCAGAGTTTGGGGGTGCATAATGAGCGTGCACAAATTGGGGGTGCTCAATGAGGGGGCACGGAGTGGGGGTGCAAAGTATGGGGGTGCAGAGTTTGGGGGTGCAAAGTGTGGGGGTGCATAATGAGCGTGCACAGAGTGGGCGTGCTCGATGAGGGTGCACAGAGTGGGGGTGCTCAATGGGGGTGCAGAGTTTGGGGGTGCACAGAGTGGGGGTGCATAATGAGGGTGGAACAGAGTGGGGGTGCAGAGTGTGGGGCTGCACAGAGTGGGGGTGCAGAGTGTGGGGGTGCATAATGAGGGTGCACAAAGTGGGGGTGCTCAATGAGGGGGGACAGAGTGGGGGTGCTCAATGGGGGCGCAGAGTTTGGGGGTGCAAGGTGTGGGGGTGCATAATGAGTGTGCACAGAGTGGGGGTGCAGAGTGTGGGGGTGCATAATGAGGGTGCACAAAGTGGGGGTGCAGAGTGTGGGGGTGCTCAATGAGGGGGCACAAAGTGGGGGTGCTCAATGAGGGTGCACAGAGTGGGGGTGCTCAATGAGGGGGCAGAGTTTGGGGGTGCAAAGTGTGGGGGTGCATAATGAGTGTGCACAAAGTGGGGGTGCTCAATGGGGGCGCAGAGTTTGGGGGTGCACAGAGTGGGGGTGCATAATGAGGGTGGAACAGAGTGGGGGTGCAGAGTGTGGAGGTGCATAATGAGGGTGGAACAGAGTGGGGGTGCTCAATGGGGGTGCAGAGTGTGGGGGTGCACAGAGTGGGGGTGCAAAGTGTGGGGGTGCATAACGAATGTGCACAGAGTGGGGGTGCTCAATGGGGGGGCAGAGTTTGGGGGTGCACAGAGTGGGGGTGCAGAGTGTGGGGGTGCATAATGAGTGTGCACAAATTGGGGGTGCTCGATGAGGGTGCACAGAGTGGGGGCGCAAAGTGTGGGGGTGCACAGAGTTTGAGGGTGCAGAGTTTGGGGTGCACAGAGTGGGGGTGCATAGAGTGAGGGTGCACGGAGTTTGAAGGTGCAAGGTATGGGGGTGCTCAATGAGGGTGCACAGAGTGGGAGTGCAGAGTTTGGGGGTGCACAGAGTGGGGGTGCAAAGTATGGGAGCGCATAGAGTGAATGCACAGAGTGGGGGTGCAGAGTCTGAGGGCGCACAGAGTGGGGGTGCAGAGTTTGGGGGTGCCCAGAGTGGGGGTGCAAAGTGTGGGGGTGCATAATGAGCCTGCACAAAGTGGGGGTGCTCAATGGGGGTGGCATAGAGTGGGGGTGCAAAGTGTGGGGGTGCAGAATTTGGGGGTGCAGAGTTTGGGGGTGCAAAGTGTGGGGGTGCATAATGAGCGTGCACAGAGTGGGGGTGCTCAATGGGGGCGCAGAGTTTGGGGGTGCATAATGAGGGTGGAACAGAGTGGGGGTGCAGAGTGTGGGGGTGCACAGAGTGGGGGTGCAAAGTGTGGGGGTGTATAATGAGTGTGCACAAAGTGGGGGTGCTCAATGGGGGGGACAGAGTGGGGGTGCTCAATGGGGGTGCAGAGTTTGGGGGTGCAGAGTGTGGGGGTGCATAATGAGCGTGCACAAAGTGGGGGTGCTCAAAGAGGGTGCACAGAGTGGGGGCGCAGAGTGTGGGGGTGCATAATGAGGGTGGCACAGAGTGGGGGTGCAGAGTCTGAGGGCGCACAGAGTGGGGGTGCAGTGAGGACGCACACAGCGATGCACCCCCACACATGAGGTCTCTGCTCGGTGCAGCCGCACCTTTGCATGCCCCCCCCCCTCCGTGGGAGACCCCGCACCGCCGTGAGCCGCCGCCGCCGCACGGCTCACCTTGACCAGGGCGGAGTGCAGGTACATATTGTGCGGCATGATGACGGCCCCCACGATGCCCACCGCCTGCTCCAGCTGCGGGGTGCCGCAGCCGCGGCACTCGGGGACGAACAGCCCCCGCAGCAGCTGCTTCTGGTCCGGCCTCACCGTCACGTACTGCGGGCAGACGGCGGCGCCGGGCTCAGCTCCGCGCTCAGCACCGCCACAGCGCCCCCTTTGGGATGGGCGGTTCTCCACCCCACAGTGCAGATTCCCCCTTTGGGATGGGCGGTTCTCCACCCCGCACCGCAGCGCCCCCTTTGGGATGGGCGGTTCTCCACCCCGCACCACAGCGCCCCCTTTGGGATGGGCGGTTCTCCACCCCACATTACAGATTCCCCCTTTGGGATGGGGGGTTCTCCACCCCACAGTGCAGATTCCCTCTTTGGGATGGGGGGGTTCTCCACCCCGCACTGCAGCGCCCCCTTTGGGATGGGGGGTTCTCCACCCCGCACTGTATGATGCCCTTTGGGATGGGGGGTTCTCCACCCCGCACTGCAGATTCCCCCTTTGGGATGGGGGGTTCTCCACCCCGCACTGCAGCGCCCCCTTTGGGATGGGGGGGTTCTCCACCCCACATTGTATGATGCCCTTTGGGATGGGGGGGTTCTCCACCCCACACTGCAGATTCCCCCTTTGGGATGGGGGGGTTCTCCACCCCACACTGCAGATTCCCCTTTTGGGATGGGGGGTTCTCCACCCCGCACTGTATGATGCCCTTTGGGATGGGGGGTTCTCCACCCCGCACTGCAGATTCCCCCTTTGGGATGGGGGGGTTCTCCACCCCACACTGTATGATGCACTTTGGGATGGGGGGGTTCTCCACCCTGCACTGCAAATGCCCCCTTTGGGATGGGGGGTTCTCCACCCCGCACTGTATGATGCACTTTGGGATGGGGGGTTTCTCCACCCCACACTGCAGATTCCCCCTTTGGGATGGGGGGGTTCTCCACCCTGCACTGCAAATGCCCCCTTCGGGATGAGAGGTTCTCCACCCCGCGCCACAGCGCCCCCTTTGGGATGGGGGGGTTCTCCACCCCACACTGCAGATTCCCCCTTTGGGATGGGGGGGTTCTCCACCCCACACTGCAGATTCCCCTTTTGGGATGGGGGGTTCTCCACCCCGCACTGTATGATGCCCTTTGGGATGGGGGGTTCTCCACCCCACATTACAGATTCCCCCTTTGGGATGGGGGGTTCTCCACCCCACATTGTATGATGCCCTTTGGGATGGGGGGTTCTCCACCCCACATTACAGATTCCCCCTTTGGGATGGGGGGTTCTCCACCCTGCACTGCAGCGCCCCCTTTGGGATGGGGGTTTCTCCACCCCACACTGCAGATTCCCCCTTTGGGATGGGGGGGTTCTCCACCCCACATTACAGATTCCCCCTTTGGGATGGGGGGTTCTCCACCCCACACTGCAGATTCCCCCTTTGGGATGGGGGGGTTCTCCACCCCGCACCGCAGATTCCCCCTTTGGGATGGGGTGTTCTCCACCCCACACTGTATGATGCCCTTTGGGATGGGGGGTTCTCCACCCCACATTGTATGATGCCCTTTGGGATGGGGGGGTTCTCCACCCCACACTGCAGATTCCCCTTTTGGGATGGGGGGGTTCTCCACCCTGCACTGCAAATGCCCCCTTCGGGATGAGAGGTTCTCCACCCCGCACCACAGCGCCCCCTTTGGGATGGGGGGGTTCTCCACCCCACATTACAGATTCCCCCTTTGGGATGGGGGGGTTCTCCACCCCGTGCTGCAGCTCAGGTCGCCCTCAGCAGCTGTAATGCGGGCACAGCGGTGCTGCAGGGTCAGGGTGGGCTGCAGGGCTCGGGGTGGGTTGTAGGGCTCGGGGTGGGTTGTAGGGCTCGGGGTGCCCCAGCAGCAGCCCCCCATACCTCGTATCCGAAGGTCAGCGCCATGATGGTGATCAGGAACCCGAAGAACGCCTCCAGCTTCCGCAGACCTGCACGGACAGCAGCAGGCTCAGCGTGCTGCTCACTGCAGGGCCCCACCACCCCCTGCAGACCCCAACATCCCCCACCCCCAGACCTCAGCATCCCCCTCCCCCAGACCCCAAATATCCACCCTGACCCCACCATCCCCCTGCAGACCCCAGCATCCCCCACCACCAGACCCCAGCATCCATCCCCCGACCCCAATAACCCCCCCAAACCCCAGTATCCCCCACCATCCACTTCCAAACTTCACCATCCACTCCCAAACCCCATTATCCACCACCAGACCCCACCATCCACTCCCAGACCCCAGTATCCCCCCACCAGACCTCACCATCCCCCACCAGACCCCAGTATCCATCCCCAAACCCCAGTAACCCCCCCAAACCCCAGTCACCAGACCCCACCATCCGCTCCCAAACCCCATTATCCACCACCAGATCCCAGTATCTCCCACTACACCCCAGCATCCACCCCACACCCCAGTATCTCCCCCACCAGACTTCACCATCCCCCCCAGACCCCATTATCCGACCCCAGGCCCCACCATCCACTCCCAAACTCCACCATCCACCAGCAGATCCTAATACCTCCCACTACACCCCAGCATCCACCCCCACACCCCATTATCCATCACCAGACCCCACCATCCACTCCCAGACCCAGACCCCAGCATTCACATCCCAGTATCCCCTACCAGACCTCACCATCGCCCCCCAGACCCCATTATTCCCCACCAGACCCCACCACCCACTCCCAAACCCCACTATCCCCCACCAGACCCCCACCATCCAGACCCAGACCCCAGCATTCACACCCCAGTATCCCCCACCAGACCCCACCATCCACTCCCAAACCCTATTATCTACCCCCAGACCCCACCATCCACTCCCAAACCCCATTATCCACCACCAGACCCCAGCATCCCTTACCACCAGACCCCAGCATCCCCCCCCAGACCCCATTATCCCCCACTCCCAGACCCCCCAAACCCCAGTATCTCCCCCCAGACCCCATTATCCCCCACTCCCAGACCCCAATATCCACCCCCACCCCCCAGCATCCCCCCACAGCCCCCACTAACCATATTTGTCCAGGAAGAGGAAGACGAAGGTGTCAGCGATGGTGATGAGCACTCCGCCCCACAGTGGGATCCTGCGGGTGGGTGTGGGTGTCAGCAGTGGCGCCCCCCCCCAAACCAGCCCCATATCACCCCCCCCACCCCAAAACCCCACGAGGACCCCCCCCACTCACTTCCCCACCGACAGCAGGTTGATGGCGATGGCTGAGCCGATGACCTCCTGCATGTCGGAGCCGATGATGGCGAGCTCCACCATCAGCCACAGGATGATCCGGGGCACCTGGGGGGGGGGGGGGGGGGGGAGAAAATGCTGCTGAAGAGGGGGAGAAGGTGGGGGGAGAGGGCTGAGCTGTGCCGTACAGCACTGGGGGGGGGCGGGGGGGGGGAGGGGGAGGGTGGGCTGTGAGCTGTGCCGTACAGCCATGGGATGGGGGGGGGTGAAGGGGAGGCTATGAGGGGTGTCCTGCAGCCATGGGGAGGGGGAGAAGGTGAGGGGTGGGCAGTGAGGGGAGCCCTGCATGGGGAGGGGGAGATGGGGGCTGAGCTATGAGTGGTGCTGTGCAGCCCTGGGGAGGGGGGGAACACATGGGGTGGGCTACGAGCAGAGCCCTACAGCCATGGGGAGGGGGGGAGTGTGAGGGGTGGGCTATGAGGAGTGCTCTGCAGCACTGAGGGGAGGGGGGAGAAGGTGAGGGGTGGGCTGTGAGAGGAGCCCTGCAGACCTGGGGAGGGGGGGATGGAGAAGGGTGGGCTATGAGAGGTGCCCTGCAGCCATAGGGAGGGGGAGAAGGTGAGGGGTGGGGGAATATGAGGGGTGGGCTGTGAGCGGTGTCATGCAGCCATGGGAGGGGGGAATATGAGGGGTGGGCCATAAGCAGTGCTCTGCAGCCATGGGGAGGGGGAGAAGGTGAGGGGTGGGCTGTGAGAGGAGCCCTGCAGCCATGGGGGGGGGGGATGGTGAGGGGTGGACAGTGAGCAGTGCCATGCAGCCATGAGATGGGGGGGGGGGGGTGGTGAAGGGTGGGCTATGAGAGATGCCCTGCAGCCATGGGGAGGGGGGAATATGAGGGGTGGGCTGTGAGCAGTGCTCTGCAGCACTGAGGGGGGGGAGAAGGTGAGGGGTGGGCAGTGAGGGGAGCCCTGCAGCCATGAGGGGGGGGGGGATGGCAAAGGGTGGGCTATGAGTGATGCCCTGCAGCCATGGGGAGAGGGGAATATGAGGGGTGGGCTGTGAGTGGTGCCGTGCAGCCATGGGGGGGGGGAATATGAGGGGTGGGCCGTGAGCAGAGCCCTGCAGCCCTGAGGGGGAGAAGGTGAGGGGTGGGCAGTGAGGGGAGCCCTGCAGCCATGAGATGGGGGGGGGATGGCAAAGGGTGGGCTATGAGACGTGCCCTGCAGACCTGGGGAGAGGGGAATATGAGGGGTGGGCTATGAGCAGAGCCATGCAGCCCTGGGGGGGAATGTGAGGGGTGGGCTGTGAGCGGTGCTCTGCAGCCATGGGGGGGGAGGGGGGGGCGGGGGAGGGTGGGCTGTGAGCTGTGCCATACAGCCATGGGATGGGGGGGGGTGAAGGGGAGGCTATGAGGGGTGTCCTGCAGCCATGGGGAGAGGGGAATATGAGGGGTGGGCTATGAGCAGAGCCCTATGGCCATGGGGAGGGGGGGAGTGTGAGGGGTGGGCTATGAGGAGTGCTCTGCAGCCATGGGGGGGGAGGGGATGGAGAAGGGTGGGCTATGAGAGATGCCCTGCAGCCATAGGGAGAGGGGAATATGAGGGGTGGGCTATGAGCGGTGCCGTGCAGACCTGGGGGGGAACGTGAGGGGTGGGCTGTGAGCAGAGCCCTACAGCCATGGGATGGGGGGGATGGAGAAGGGTGGGCTATGAGCGGTGCCCTGCAGACCTGGGGAGGGGGAGAAGTTGAGGGTTGGGGGAATATGAGGGGTGGGCTGTGAGCGGTGTCATGCAGCCATGGGAGGGGGGAATATGAGGGGTGGGCCATAAGCAGTGCTCTGCAGCCCTGAGGGGGGGGAGAAGGTGAGGGGTGGGCTGCGAGGGGTGCCATGCAGCCATGAGATGGAGGGATGGAGAAGGGTGGGCTGTGAGCAGAGCCCTGCAGCCATGGGGAGGGGGGAATATGAGGGGTGGGCTATGAGAGATGCCCTGCAGACGTGGGGAGGGGGGATGGTGAGGGGTGGACAGTGAGCAGTGCCATGCAGCCATGAGATGGGGGGGGGGGGGGGGGGGGGGATGGTGAAGGGTGGGCTGTGAGTGCCCCGCGGCCCTCAGGAGGGGGGGAAGGTGAGGGGTGGGCAGTGAGGGGAGCCCTACAGCCATGGATGGGGGGGATGGCAAAGGGTGGGCTATGAGAGGTGCCCTGCAGCCATGGGGAGAGGGGAATGTGAGGGGTGGGCTATGGGTGGTGCTGTGCAGACCTGGGGGGGAACGTGAGGGGTGGGCTGTGAGCAGAGCCCTGCAGCCATGGGGGGGAGCAAAGGGTAAGGGGTGGGTGGAGAGGGGTGCTCTGCAGCCATGGGGGGGGGGGAATATGAGGGGTGGGCTATGAGCAGAGCCCTATGGCCATGGGGAGGGGGGGAGTGTGAGGGGTGGGCAGTGAGAGGAGCCCTACAGCCATGGGATGGGGGGGATGGAGAAGGGTGGGCTATGAGTGGTGCCCTGCAGACCTGGGGAGGGGGGGAAGACGAGGTGGGGGCTGTGAGCGGTGCCATGCAGCCATGGGGGGGGGGAATATGAGGGGTGGGCAGTGAGGGGAGCCCTGCAGCCATGGGGAGAGGGGAATATGAGGGGTGGGCTATGGGTGGTGCTGTGCAGACCTGGGGGGGGGAACGTGAGGGGTGGGCTGTGAGCAGAGCCCTACAGCCATGGGATGGGGGGGATGGCAAAGGGTGGGCTATGAGAGATGGCCTGCAGCCATGGGTGGGGGGGGGAAGACGAGGCGGGGGCTGTGAGCGGTGCCATGCAGCCCGGGGGGGGGGGAATATGAGGGGTGGGCTATGAGCGGTGCCCTGCAGCCCTTATGAGGGGGACCACGGGGTCGGAGCAGCCCCCCCCCCCCCCGCTCACCGTGCGGTACTGGCGGTGGCACACCTCGGCCAGGTGCAGCCCCGTCACCACGCCGAGCCGCGCCGCCAGGCGCTGCAGCAGCAGCCCGATCACCGTGGCCAACAGCAGCACCCACAGCAGCTGCGGGGGGGGGGGGGGGATGGAAAGGGGGGGGAATCCGTGGGGCTCACGGAGCGGAAATGGCTGAGCCCCCCCCCGCAGCCCAGGGCTCACAGAGCAGCAATGGCTGAGCCCCCCCACGCAGCCCAGGGCTCACGGAGCACTCCGGCAGTGCAGCTCTGTGCTGCTCCACACCCCACGTCCTGCCCGACCCGACCCCAAACCACTCCTGCCTGACCCCACGCCTTTCTGTCCCAACCCCAAACCCTCCTCCCCTCACTCCAAACCCTCCTCCCCCACCCCAAACCCTTCTGTCCCACCCCAAACCCAAACCCTCCTCCCCTGACCCCACACCTTTCTGTCCCAACCCAAACCCTCCTCCCCTCACTCCAAACCCTTCTGTCCCACCCCAAACCCAAACCCTCCTCCCCTGACCCCAAACCTTTCTGTCCCAACCCCAAACCCTCCTACCCCTCACCCCAAACCCTCCTGTCCCAACCCAAATCCAAACCCTCCTCCCCTGATCCCAAACCTTTCTGTCCCACCCCAAACCCTCCTCCCCTGACTCCAAACCCTCCTCCCAGACCCCAAAGTCCCAACGCAAACCCTCCTCCCCTGATCCCAAGCCTTTCTGTCCCACCCCAGACCCTCCTCCCCTCACTCCAAACCCTCCTCCCCCACCCCAAACCCTCCTCCCCTGACCCCAAACCCTCCTCCCCTCACTCCAAACCCTCCTGTCCCAACCCAAACCCTCCTCCCTTGACCCCAAACCATCCTCCCCGACCCTAAACCATCCTCCCCCACCCCAAACCCTCCTGTCCCAACCCAAACCCAAACCCTCCTCCCGACCCCAAACCCTCCTCCCCCACCCCAAACCCTCCTCCCCCGACCCCACACCTTTCTGTCCCACCCCCAACCCTCCTCTCCTGACCCCAAACCCTCCTCCCCCAACCCCAAACCCTTCTGTCCCAACCCCAACCCTCCTCCCCCACCCCAAACCCTCCTCCCCGACCTCACACCTTTCTCCCCCACCCCAAACCCTCCTCCCCTGACCCCAAACCCTCCTCCCCCACCCCAGACCCTCCTCCCTGACCCCACACCTTTCTGTCCCACCCCAAACCCTCCTCCCCGACCCCACACCTTCCTGTCCCACTCCCAACCCTCCTCCCCCGACCCCACACCTTCCTGTCCCACCCCAAACCCTCCTCCCCGACCCCTAAACCATCCTCCCCTGACCCCAAACCCTCCTGTCCCAACCCAACCCAAACCCTCCTCCCCCAACCCCACACCTTTCTGTCCCACCCAAACCCTCCTCCCCTGACCCCCAACCCCAACCCTCCTCCCCTGACCCCACACCTTTCTCCCCCACCCCAAACCCTCCTCCCCGACCCCAAAGTCCCAACGCAAACCCTCCTCCCCTGATCCCAAACCTTTCTGTCCCACCCCAGACCCTCCTCCCTGACCCCACACCTTTCTCCCCTACCCCAAACCCTCCTCCCCTGACCCCAAACCCTCCTCCCCCACCCCAAACCCTCCTCCCTGACCCCACACCTTTCTCCCCCACCCCAAACCCAAACCCTCCTCCCCTGACCCCAAACCCTCCTCCCCCGACCCCACACCTTTCTGTCCCAACCCAAACCCAAACCCTCCTCCCCGACCCCAAAGTCCCAACGCAAACCCTCCTCCCCTGATCCCAAACCTTTCTGTCCCACCCCAGACCCTCCTCCCTGACCCCACACCTTTCTCCCCTACCCCAAACCCTCCTCCCCTGACCCCAAACCCTCCTCCCCCACCCCAAACCCTCCTCCCTGACCCCACACCTTTCTCCCCCACCCCAAACCCAAACCCTCCTCCCCTGACCCCAAACCCTCCTCCCCCGACCCCACACCTTTCTGTCCCAACCCAAACCCAAACCCTCCTCCCCCCCACCCCAAACCCTCCTCCCCTGACCCCAAACCTTTCTGTCCCAACCCAAACCCTCCTCCCCTGACCCCAAACCCTCCTCCCCGACCCCAAAGTCCCAACTCAAACCCTCCTCCCCCAACCCCAAACCTTTCTCTCCCAACCCAAACCCTCCTCCCCTGACCCCAAACCCTCCTCCCCCCACCCCAAACCCTCCTCCCCCGACTCCACACCTTTCTGTCCCAACTCAAACTCTCCTCCCCTGATCCCAAGCCTTTCTGTCCCACCCCAAACCCAAACCCTCCTCCCCCAACCCCAAACCTTTCTGTCCCACCCCAAACCCTCCTCCCCCGACCCCACACCTTTCTGTCCCACCCCAAACCCTCCTCCCCTGACCCCCAACCCCAACCCTCCCTCCCCTGACTCCAAACCCTCCTCCCCCACCCCAAACCCTCCTCCCTGACCCCACACCTTTCTGTCCCAACCCAAACCCTCCTCCCCTCACCCCAAAACCCTCCTGTCCCAACCCAAACCCAAACCCTCCTCCCCTGACCCCAAACCCTCCTGCCAGACCCCAAAGTCCCAACTCAAACCCTCCTCCCTTGACCCCAAAACCATCCTCCCCGACCCCTAAACCATCCTCCCCTGACCCCAAACCCTCCTATCCCAACCCAAACCCAAACCCCTCCTCCCCCACCCCCAAACCCTCCTCCCCTGACCCCAAACCCTCCTCCCCCGACCCCAAACCTTTCTGTCCCAACCCAAACCCTCCTCCCCCACCCCAAACTCTCCTCCCCCAACCCCACACCTTTCTCCCCCACCCCAAACCCTCCTCCCCTGACCCCAAACCCTCCTGCCAGACCCCAAAGTCCCAACTCAAACCCTCCTCCCCAACCCCACACCTTCCTGTCCCACCCCAAAACCCTCCTGTCCCAACCCAAACCCAAACCCTCCTCCCCTGACCCCAAACCCTCCTCCCCTCACCCCCAACCCTCCTCCCCTCACCCCCAACCCTCCTCCCCGACCCCACACCTTTCTCCCCCACCCCAAACCCTCCTCCCCGACCCCACACCTTTCTCCCCCACCCCAAACCCTCCCTCCCCTCACCCCAAACCCTCCTCCCCTCACCCCAAACCCTCCTCCCCCACCCCACACCTTTCTCCCCCACCCCCAACCCTCCTCCCCGACCAAAGTCCCCACCCCCCGCCCCCCCAGACCTTGAACCCCGCCACGGCTCCGGACTGCAGGTCGGACTCGATGTTCCCGGGGTCCAAATAGGCGATGCTCATCAGGAAGCCCGGCCCGGTGAAGGCCCACAGCTTTCGGAAGCTGAAGCACGAATGCTGCGGGGGGGGGGGGGGAAAGGGGGGGGACGGCCCTCAGCCCCGGGAGCAGCGCGGACCCCCAGGGGGTACCACAGACCCGGGAGCACCGCGGACCCCCAGGAGCAGTGCGGACCCCCAGGAGCAATGAGGACCCCCAGGAACAGTGGGGACCCCCCAGGAACAATGGGACCCCCAGGAGTGCTTTGGACCCCCAGGAGCAATGGGGACCCCCAGGAGCAATGGGGACCCCCCCAGGAGAAGCACGGACCAAAGGAACAGCATTGGACCCCCAGGAGCAATGGGGACCCCCGGGAGCACAGAACCATGGACCCCCCGGGAGCAGTGTGGACCCCTGGGTGCAGTGCAGACCCCCATGAGCAGCACGGACCCCCAGCAGCAATGAGGACCCCCAGGAGCAATGAGGACCCCCAGGAGTGCTTTGGACCCCCCGGGAGCGCTTTGGACCCCCCGGGAGCAATGGGGACCCCCCCCGGAGCACAGAACCATGGACCCCCGGGAACAGTGTGGACCCCCAGGAGCAATGCGGACCCCCAGGAACAGTGGGGACCCCCCCAGGAACAATGGGGGACCCCCAGGAGTGCTTTGGACCCCCAGGAGCAATGGGGACCCCCCAGAAGCAATGAGGACCCCTGGGAGCAATGGGGACCCCCGGGATCACAGAACCATGGACCCCCCGGGAAGCAATGGGGACCCCCGGGAGCAATGAGGACCCCCGGGAGCAATGAGGACCCCCAGGAGCACAGAACTATGGACCCCCCCGGGAGCAGTGCGGACCCCCGGGAGCAATGAGGGCCCCCAGGAACAACACAGAGACCCCCAGAAGCAATGGGGACCCAAAGGAACTGCACGGACCCCCAGGAGCACTGCAGACCCCCAGGAGCAATGGGGACCCCCCGGGAGCAATGGGACCCCCAGAAGCAATGGGGACCCCCGGGAGCACAGAACCATGGACCCCCGGGAACAGTGCGGACCCCCAGGAGCAATGAGGACCCCCAGGAACAGTGGGGACCCCCCAGGAACAATGGGGACCCCCAGGAGTGCTTTGGACCCCCAGGAGCAATGGGGACCCCTGGGAGCAATGGGGACCCCCGGTAGCAATGGGGACCCCCGGGATCACAGAACCATGGACCCCCTGGGAGCAATGGGGACCCCCCAGGAGAAGCACGGACCAAAGGAACAGCATTGGACCCCCAGGAGCAATGGGTGACCCCCAGAAGCAATGGGGACCCCTGGGAGCAATGGGGACCCCCGGGATCACAGAACCATGGACCCCCCGGGAGCAGCACAGACCCCCGGGAGTGCTTTGGACCCCCGGGAGCAATGGGGACCCCCCCAGGAGCAGTGTGAACCCCTGGGTGCAGCGTGGACCCCCAAGAGCACTGCAGACCCCCAGGAGCAATGAGGACCCCCAGGAACAGTGGGGACCCCCCAGGAACAATGGGGACCCCCAGGAGTGCTTTGGACCCCCAGGAGCAATGGGGACCCCCGGGAGCAATGGGGACCCCCGGGATCACAGAACCATGGACCCCCCGGGAGCAATGAGGACCCCCAGGAGCACAGAACTATGGACCCCCCGGGAGCAGTGTGGACCCCCCAGGAGCAGCACAGACAGTTGGGAATGGTGCAGACCCCCACAATCACCATGGACCCCCGGGAGCACTGCAGACCCCCGGGAGCAATGAGGGCCCCCAGGAACAACACAGAGACCCCCAGAAGCAATGAGGACCCCCAGGAACAACACAAAGACCCCCGGCGAGCAATGGGGACCCCCGGGAGCACAGAACCATGGACCCCCAGGAGCAGTGTCAACCCCTGGGTGCAGTGCAGGACCCCCAAGAGCACTGCAGACCCCCATGAGCAGCACGGACCCTCAGCAGCAATGAGGACCCCCAGGAGCAGTGTGGACCCCCAGGAGCAATGAGGACCCCTGGGAGCAATGGGGACCCCCCGGGATCACAGAAACCATGGACCCCCCGGGAGCAGCACAGACCCCCGGGAGCGCTTTGGACCCCCGGGAGCAATGGGGACCCCCCCAGGAACAATGGGGACCCCCAGGAGTGCTTTGGACCCCCAGGAGCAATGGGGACCCCCGGGAGCAATGGGGACCCCCCGGGAGCACAGAACCATGGACCCCCGGGAACAGCATGGACCCCCCAGGAGCAATGAGGACCCCCAGAAGCAGTGCGGACCCCCCCCCAGGAGAAGCACGGACCAAAGGAACAGCATGGACCCCCAGGAGCAATGAGGACCCCCCCAGAAGCAAAGGGGACCCAAAGGAACAGCGTGGACCCCCGGGAGCACTGCAGACCCCCCCCAGGAGCACAGAACCATGGACCCCCCGGGAGCACTTTGGACCCCCGGGCGCAATGGGGACCCCCCCGGGCGCAGCACAGCCCCCACCCTGGGTGCTGGGGGGGGTTCGGGGGGGGGTCGGGGGGGTTTTGGGGGGGGTTTTGGGGGGGGTTTGGGGGGTCTGCGCACCCACCGTCTCATCGTCGGGGATGGGGATTTTGCTGTCGAAATAAGTGGTGAACGGCTCCTCGTCGTCCTCCCCCGGCAGCGGCCTGCAGCGCGTTCCGACTGCCCGACACGGAGCCGACGGCCTCCGCGGGGCGGTCCTCTGCGGGGCGGGGGGGGAACGGACGGACGGAGTGAGGACCGCACGGAAAGCGGCGGTGGGGCGGGACCGGGACCGGACCGGGACCGAACCGAGACCCGAACCGGGACCCGGACCGGGACCAGGACCGGACCGGGAGCGAACCGGGACCCGGACCGGGACCGGGACCGGACCGGACCGGGACCGGACCGGGACCGAACCGAGACCCGGACCGGACCGGGACCGGACCGGGACCGAACCGAGACCCGAACCGGGACCCGGACCGGGACCGGGACCGGACCGGGACCGAACCGAGACCCGAACCGGGACCCGGACCGGGACCAGGACCGGACCGGAGCGGACCGGGACCGAACCGAGACCCGAAGCGGGACCCGAACCGGGACCCGGACCGGGACCAGGACCGGACCGGACCGGACCGGACCGGGACCGAACCGAGACCCGAACCGGGACCCGGACCGGGACCAAACCGAGACCCGAACCGGGACCCGGAC